>NC_079170.1:8911562-8946562 GCF_947568905.1 Ostrea edulis | reverse complement strand
GTACCCATTAAAACATTTCTTTTTTTTATATCACCTTAATTAAATGTCACAGTGACCTTAAAGTAGGATGCGACACACCTTCTACCTAATATGCATTAGTTGACCAATTTTGGTGCTTCTAGGTCTAATAGTTTTCAAGTTATGAGCCGGACAAGTTTTTGCCATATATGGCCATATCTTCTTAATGAAAAGTCACAGTGACCTGGTTTTAATGTGCGACACACCTTCTACCCAAGATGTATCTACAGACAAAGTTTGATGATTCTAGGCCTTGTAGTATTTAAGTTACGGGTCGGACACGAAAAAGCTAACAGACGGACGGACAGACGGATATCTTCTTAATGAAAAGTCAAAGTGACCTGGTTTTAATGTGCGACACACCTTCTACCCAAGATGTATCTACAGACAAAGTTTGATGATTCTATGCCTTGTAGTATTTAAGTTACGGGTCGGACATGAAAAAGCTAACAGACGGACAGACAGACAGATATCTTCTTAATGAAAAGTCACAGTGACCTGGTTTTAATGTGCGACACACCTTCTACCCAAGATGTATCCACAGACAAAGTTTGATGATTCTAGGCCTTGTAGTATTTAAGTTACGGGTCGGACACGAAAAAGCTAACAGACGGACGGACAGACGGACGGACATGAACGCCATACCATAATACGTCCCGTCTTAAGACGGGCGTATAAAAATGTATACAATAATTTTAGGATGCATGTCAAATGTAGCTGAGTGCTTAGTAAAAATGTTGATATACAACATGTAGGCGTCACCATGATTCCTAGCATATAGATGGGTGCAAATACAAAACTAAGACACGTGGTCAGTTGCTGAAGAAATTCCGGTGAAAACATGCAGGGTCTAGCAAAAGGTCTGTAGCTGTGAGGGAAGGTGGATGGCCCCATATGAGAGGTAGATTTTTGAGAAGGGCAGATAGGGTTCTTGATAGTGCACAGTGTCTAAATCCCCATGTTTGGTACTGTGATGGTGTGGGGGTGGTGCGGATTAGCCCAAATGAGGGAAAATCAAAGCAAAAAAGGGGAACCTGCTCAGAGCATGTTTTGTGCACCAGCACCAGTATTTGGGCCAAAATTAAAAATAGCTTTGTTTCCCGCACCCGACCGACCGTGTGAAAACGTTGCGACCAAATTTTTTTTTTCGGTCATTGGACGTTCTTTTCTTTTTTTTAAACCAGATCTTGACCGTAATCGTTCTGTATATTATTTTGAGCCTTGGAGTTATTTCCCTTGTACAGAATTCTGTGGATAACCGGAACTACTCGGCCATTTCCAACACACAAAGTATGGACAAAAGCGGAGTTGCTCCGAAAGAGAAATTTTTATGACCAAACAGTCATAATTTGAAAACATGGCAAAGTTCGCCGTGTTTCCTGTCACAATTCTTAGGGACGACCGTGAGATCGTAACCAAAACTATTCGAAAGATAGATCTGAGCAATACATCGGAAAACGTCCTTTCATCGTTTAAATGTTTATACGAAATCCGTTTAACATTATAAATTTATACGCAATCTTTATAGCACTGTAACGTTAACAAATATTTACTACCATAACTAAAAGTTTCTTATCGTATATGCTTACAAACCCTTACAACATCTAAACTTACAACATATAAATTTACAAACATTAATAATTATTATATTAAACTTAATTTTACAGCATTCTAATGAACTTTTGGCATTAAATAACGTATGGACTCCGTGGCCGATTGGTTAGAGCATTGGGCTCAAGATCACACGGCCTACCATCTATATGTGCGCGGTTACGAATCCTGCTTACGCCCCAAAAAAATTTATTTCTTTCTTTCCCTCCTTTCTCTTTATATGAATACGGATATGTCCATATGTATGGATTACAATTATTATTATATTATGTGTATATATCTGTGCATATGTAAATGTGTGTTTATATGTAAATTATTATGCTGTAATATCACAGGTATACATTAATTTTAAAATCAATTATTATAGCCATTAATATAGTCATTAATTTAGTCTATGTCATACTAATTTGTTATATGAACTAACTCATTAACTTCTTTTACTTTATTATTTTATTACGATATACATCTTTAGTTTACATACATAATACATACTATCGAATAAGAGTTAGGGAGCCATGTCGTGCTATATTAGCTGGATCTAGCTACAGAAACATGGTACAGGGTATGAGGTGTAGCACCTGATGATGACCTCAAAATTCTTGCCTAATGACGATCTCAAAATTGTTGTATGGCATAATTTATTATTAATAACTAATAACTAGTAGCACTCTATTATCAAAATTTTCTTTGGCGACCCTACCCTAATTCTTTTCTGTATATATTTTAGTTATTTCACATGTATATACATACCTACATCCCTATTACTATTACCTGTTACTAATATTACTAATTATTACCTTCTATTAAAATCCAAATAAATATTAAATATTCTGTTATTTATAAAAAATTATAATATATTAAACATAAATTATTAAAATTATTAAATAAATCAAATAAAAATTATTATAATAAATTTTCTTTATCAATTTTATTACTCATTTATAAGTTACTTCTTTATTTAATTATGATTTATGACATATGACCACATGTATGTGTCCGCCCATCAAAAGACAGTACCACAGTCATTAGACGTGTTGGTACACGATGGTCCTTATTTATTTATATTTATTTATTTTTAAACCATGCGACAACCCATACGTCCCATACGGAGCATATGTATGTTACTACAACACACTTCCAACTTCACTATGTTGATGCATTTGGGAGGTGTTGGAGGGAGAGGCTGGATCGCAATGAGATGGATAGTGTTATGGCAGATAATACAGTAACCAATCGGTTAACGATATATAGTTAACCAATCCTACGAATATCAAACAAACTACACTGTCATGAAACCATATATGAATGCTTTGGACAGACATTCTATTAGGGAAAAAAAAATCTACCGACCGACCGACCCATGTTGAAAATGGCGGGTCGGGTGCGGGAAACAAAGATATTTTTAAGGATGGCCTTATAGATTACATGTAATTTAGGGTCATAATTTATTAACTACACTAATATGAAATACAAGTATTGACATAAAGGGAAATGTGATTTTTCATTAGTCTGTCATAATCTGACTTTGGTGTATACCCCCTATCCACATGTTTCAAAACCAAAGAAACTGTCTCCTGCCACCACAGCACATCGGTAATTGCTGCTTTATTGCATTGTACAATTAAAATGAACTTCGTCAAGTGCAATTATCTCTGATTTTATGCAATTTCTATAGTTTATAGAATTAATCAATCGTTTACATTTGATGTTAGTAGAGAAAGCTACTTCCTAAGGTGCACTCGGGCTGTTTTCATGTTTGTGAAAAATAAGTGAATTTATATCCTTGTTGTTTGCGGGTGAAGAGAGAGAAAATACTGTGTACGACTGGTGTTGTTTTTCTGGAATTGACAGAAAGGATGTCTTACGGTGGATATGAGTACGAGTAATAACCATAGTTTCAGTAAATTAATTGTACAATTTTACAATGCATTCCATAACGTATGTGATAAACATGTACTATGAAAATTTAGGGGGCCAGTAAATTTCACTGTGGGCCAGTAAATTCAGACAGTTCACTGGTCCGACTGGCCAGCAAGTTTTAAATGTTTTCGTGAAGACTGTGACAGTATCTAAATGTCACACTGAAGGCCACAGTAAGGGATTTTTTCTTCTCACATATAAGTTTTTGTATCAATTCTGCTTCAAAAACAGGTCAGCTTACAAAGGAGCACAATTCCTGCCCATGGGAATTCCAACAGACTGTTGGTAGACCTGATCACCAAAGAAAAAGTATAAACGTAAACTTCTCTGGCCTAATGGTTCTCGAGAAGAAGATTTTTAAAGATTTTCTCTCTACATATATTTGAACGTAAAACTTTCATCCCTTATTGTAGCCCCACCCTTCCCCAGTGGGCCAGGATTTTAACAAATTTGAATCTGTACTATGTCAGAAAGCTTTTCTGTAAATGTAAACTTTTCTGACCCAGTGATTCTTCAATAGAAGATTTTTCATGATTTTCCCTATATACTTGTATGTAAAACTTTGATCATCTATTGTGGCCCCACCCCACCCCTGGGGGAGAGGGGGACATGCTTTTAAAAAACTTGAATCTGCACTGCAAACTTGAATCTGCACTATATCAGGAAGTTTTCATGTAAATGTTAACTTTTCTGGCCCGGTTTTTGAGAATAAGATTTTTAAACATTTTCCCTATAGATATAGATATATATAATAGGTCTGTAAAAACTTTTTTTTTTGTGGCCCCATCTTATTCCTGGGCCAGGGGGCCATGATTTTAACAAACTTGAATATCAGGATGTAAACTTTTCTGACCCAGTGATTCTTCAGAAGATTTTTAATGATTTTCCATGTATATTTTTGTATGTAAAACTTTGATCATAATAATAATAATAATGATGGTTTTATATAGTGCTTTTTCCAGCGTATGCTGCTCAAAGCGCTTTACAATGCATTATTACCCCAGCAGACCTTATATCAATCTAGAACTTTCTCAGCCTCCTAGGAAGCATACAGTGCAAGCTGCCATTACAGGCGCTAGAGCACTAACATTCTAACAATATCCTTCACTGTCTATAGCCAGGTACCCCTTTTACACTTGGGTGGAGTGAGGAAATTCATGTAAAGTGTTTTTCCCAAGGACACAACGTCGGCCTTGCCGCGGCCAGGACTCGAACCCACGAGTGTCTGACAGCCTAACCACTAGGCAACCGACGCCCCAATCATCTATTGTGGCCCCACCCTACACCTGAGGGGAGAGGGGGACATGCTTTTAACAAACTTGAATCTGCACTGCAAACTTGAATCTGCACTATATCAGAGGAAGTTTTCATGTAAATGTATGAACTTTTCAGGCCCGGTTCTTAAGAATAAGATTTTTAAACATATTGTCCCTATAGATGTAATAAGTCTGTAAAACTTTTTTTTTTTGTAGCCCCATCTTAATCCTCAGTGGGGGCCATGATTTTAACAGACTTGAATCTGCACAATGCCAGAAAGCTTTCATGAAAATTTGTACTTCCCTGGCCAAGATTAACAGGCGAATACCTTGATTCAGCTTTCAGCTCAGGCTCCGGGATCATGAAACTGTCTTAAACTTTAAGATTGTCTTAAATCAATAAAATTGCACTTAAATCTTAAGACTGGTCTTAAAGTGGATCACAAAAAAATCACTTAGGCTTAAGATTGGTATTTTGTCTTAAATTTTAAGACTGTCTTGGAGCTGTCTTAACTTTCTAAGACTATCGTTAAGTTCGTTCAAAATGGCCGCGCTGGTTGCATTTTTGAGGAGAGTAAGAGAAAATTAACGTGATGTCCGTCGTTGAAGATGTCTGTCCCTACCATGAAGCGGACAAATCATTTATTTAAGAAACAATAGACTGTCGGTAGATCGAAAACAGGATCTTGACGTTGAAAATCATATAATGAAAAAAAAAAATGTTTTTCTTTAAGCAGAGTATTAACATAAAAAGTTTATTTACAGGAAAAGAAGTCAAATCCATGTAATCGAAAAGTAACACCGTTAGTCCAGAAAAATTGAGAGCGGGCGTTTTCAAATATATAAGCATAAATATGATTTCTTATGTGATCAAAATATCGCAGAATTGATCGCCCGATTGTCTGCGTTTCACTGCCTGATCGTAGTTTGTAAAGTAGATGTAAATGTGAAAGTAGTACGTACACATACGACCGTTTCACTAAAAAGTTACGACTACAAAAGTACATGTATTTACCTGACTGAGTTTGTTGACAATGTGGAAGAAGAAAACAATCATTACTTGCAGTCTGCATTTGCACACGAATAATGTGCAGTCCGAGCCCGAATTTGAAATTAATTAGAGTTATCCTTCTTTGCTACATGTCCGCACACAGTTGACAAAATAAATAAAGGCATTGAATTTAATAAAATTATCGCTTCAATCACTCAAGATTACATTTCCACTTTCATTCATTACTACTTTTAGAAAGAGGGAGGCGATGGGGTCAATACATCAAAATTTGTATGCACATGTATGTAATAACGAAAATAAGTTTCTTTTTAATAAAGGGGGGGGGGGTGTTGGTACATGTATGTGCCTGAGTCAGCATTAGTGATCATAAACTAGACGTTTTAGACACTGACTATGTTGTTTAAGTCATTTATTTTTTATATCTTTTTGTTACCTCTACGCAAAAGAGTTCCTTGTTGCTATAGCAATTTAAGATTCTAGACTTAGACTTAAGTTAAGACAATCTTAGTTAAGATTTGCTTAAGTTCGTTTTGTGATCCATTTAAGTCGGCAATCTTAGCTAAGTTCAAATCTTAATTTAAAGTCAAAATTTTGACTTCACTTTAAGACAGTTTCATGATCCCGGAGCCAGGTGAGCTAAAAATGACGTTTTGCATCACTACTGGGTTGGAAATTAGCATTTTCATTACTCAGATACCAAAAGAATACGGTCCGCCAGGTCAATGCAGTTTATCTTTACATGATTTCACATTTCTATTGGTCATTGTTAGTGCTGGGTTGACCGATCGGTCATGAGTTTGAGCCCTTTTCATACCATGACCGTGTCAAACATTAAATGTAAACATAGGTATAGTGATTGTTCTTTGCTAAACACTAGGAATCTATAAGTGAGATTCACAGGTCTTTGGATATGACCTAAAACAGAGGTCCCATGTCACAGCAAGCATTGGCACATTACAGAATCCTCACTGCTACAGCCATAAGCGCTAAGCATAGGTCTAAATTTGTGGTACTTCACCTACAGCTGATGATGTCTCAATATGAGTGAAAAATTATCGACAGGATATAAAACAGCCCACCAAATTAACCATTTTGTCACAAAACTGACAATTGTCATCAATGCACTATGCATTATATGTTAAGTTTGACTTGGCAATAAAGTTAATTCATACATCAGTGATTCTTAAGACCGATTTTAAGTCCGAATATCAGCCCTTTCTGCTCCCAAAAATTACCAATTTTCCCCCAGTTTAACTTGAACTTTTCCCAATAATACAAATTGGCAAAAAATGTATTTGTTAAAAATTAAGTTCAATGTGAATAGTTTATGTACAACATGTCAGACAAAGACGCATCATTTCTAGATGATTTAGACAGAATAGTTGAAAATTTTAAGAGTTCAAAGGATAAAGTTAATATGTATTTTAATAAAAGATCGAATGACATATCAATTTGTGTTTGATTACTTGTTTGATATAATATATTTAGCTTATGTACTATAATGTGTGGGTTTCCCAATTTGACCAAAAGTTGACAGTTTTTCCCAATTCGAAAGCCACAGGACCCTTTTGAAAAATGTTGAAAAATCAATGTACATAATGTCGGTCAACATAATATCAACAGAAGTTCGACAAATAATGCATTTACTTTGACTTTAGATTTACTAGCCCAATAGGCTAACACAACATTGATTTTTGCTCGCCCGACCTCTAAAATTGGTAGCCCCAGTCGTTGGCTAATGCAGAAGGCCGGGGTTCGAATCCCGGCCACGACAGACCCAAGTGTTATAACAGGTAGTGACAGTTCCATCGCCAAACGTTCGGCATCAGGTGCAAATGACACAGGTCCTCAGAGATGACCTTAAAAACGGATGTCCCATGTCACGTACAGTAGGTGTGGCACACTAAAGAACCCTTGCTGCTCAATGGCTGTAGGTGCCAAGCAGGGGCTTAAATTTGAAGCCCTTTACCGGTCTTCATGGTGACGTCTCCATATGAGTGAAAAATTCTTGAGAGAGGTGTTGAACTAGATACAATCAATCAATCACTAGCTGGTGTCGCTTTTCAATATGGAGTCTACTCTCGACTCACCTCCTCACATGTCAAGATATAAAAGCGGGTTTAGCAGTCAGAAAAATCTCGGATTAGATATCAAATAGTGCATGGGCGACAATTGATTTTGAAAAATAGAATCGATAATTGGAATCAAAGAGCCAAAAGCGATCGACAATCGTTTCATCACTAGGCCTATATTTTTTAATCATATATATATATATGTGCATTAAGCCTAAATACAATATTGTACAGCTGTTTTTTCGTTTTATTTTGAATTTTATTTACAAGTAAGCATTTATATGCAAATGCCTAAATACACGAAAATGCCTCCTTCTAATGGATCCATACAACCGTAGCTCTTCTACAGGAAAAAGGCTAGGCCTTCATTATTTTCCGGGGGAGCATGCCCACCCCCAACCCACCCACCCCTTAAAGGTGCTCTTCTGCTTTTACCTTAAAGGTGCAAATAGAAAGGAGCTCTCCATATAAGTTGTATTAATGGGAATTTTATAATAATATATAGTCAATTAGAACCATACCTATAGGCCTATGGCTATGGAACTTGGAAATTTGGTCAAAATGGCGACGATCCGAAGCAAGTCTACCCTCTGCGTACTGTCGGTTTGTGTGCAAACGTTTGGAAGCGTTCGCCACTTTGAATCTCGTCTACCCAAGTTTATGTTACATAAAATCCGTAAAGATTTTCTCAGTCATAAAATTCACACCTCCGTTGCACACGGACTCTGCTGCAATATATGACGTCACGATGCACTGTTTACATCAACTGCGTTTAAACAATGAATAGGCGGATCAAATGTCTAAGGTCGTGTTGCTTAAATTGTTGCAAGATGACAGCTGTTCGACCACATCTGACTTTGAATTTTTTTATACGTACAAAATGTATCTGTTATGGAAAGCATGCAGTCACATTGATACACAAGCATCCTCAGCTAGGTAGTTTGGTCAAATCATGTGCATGTATCAACGTTTTAAATAAAGGCCTATTTAAGAAATAGATAGACTAGAAAAAAATCTTTGAAAATATTTTTCTCAAGAGCAGCAGTCATAGGCCTACCGCGCGGCGCCTATCTCCTCAGGTTTTGGTTTGGTGGGGTTTTTTTTTGGGGGGGGGGGGGGTCCTCCTAATTAATGGACCTGGGAATTAGGGCGGAGATCAAATTTAACATGATGTATCAACGTAAGAAAATATTTTATTAAAATCTTCTCCAGTACAAAGTTATGACAGCCCGCAGATTAGACTGTCTCATGAGCCCCCCCCCCCCCCCCTCTCCCCCACTTCGATTCATGGATCCGCCCCTGTTATTGTGTAATTTTTCACACATCAAGAGTTCGAAGAGGTTTTTTTTTTTTTTGGATTTTGTCCATATACTGGAAATGCATTTCTTCAATTTTTTTTTTTTCTTCCTTTCTTTGCTACGTGTATACATGTATGTACATGTCTTGTAAGACTATAGGCCTATAATAGATGGTCATAATTGAAAGGAGAAGGAGAGACCCGGCACTTTACTGGATCTGAAGAAAGAAACACGAATATATATATACATGAGAGAAATTTGACGGACCAGTGTGTCATGACACAAATATGCCCGTGGGGATCCAGGTTACAATAGGTACTCAGTAACAGGGGCGGGTCCAGGAATTGTGGTTACGGGGGACGCAACTTTATGAGGCAGGGGGTCTGGGGACCGCCTTGAAGTGGGGGTCCAGGGGGCGAAGGCCCCGGAAGCTCCTGAGTTTTACAGATTTTATAGGGCTTGAAATATGTCTCCTATTTAGTCATTTGTACTATTTTTTATCATTTTTTATAAGGTGAAATTAATAGATGACGCAAATTTTAAGGATTTTTCGAAAAAATTAATTAAGTTCTACCAATAAAGTAATTCAAGAAATCAGAAGGTTTTGTCATTCATTTCTCCGGGAGTGCAAGAAATTATTGCTTCTTTTAGATCGTTTAGTACATTTTTCTACACAAGATACATGTACATATGTACCACGATTTACCTTATGAAAATTTTAGGGGGGGGGCGGCGCTGCGCCCCCTCCCCCCCTATATCCGCCACTGAGTACCCCTTGCTTATCGTAAGAGGCGATTAAATGGGGTCCTTCGGATGAGAACACCAAAACCGTGGCCCCGTGTCACAGCAAGTGTGGCAAAGGCCGTTTACAAGCGCCGAGCATAGGCTTAAATTTTGTAGCTCTTTACCGGCAATATGGTTGAGTGAAAAATTCTCGAGAGGGACAACATATAAAGAGTGGCATATTGTTTTGCACCGATCGGTCGGTCGGTAGACCACATGTTGTCCGCTCAATATCTTGAGAACCATTCACTTGATCGTAATGATATTTCACATGTGGGTTGGTTATTAGTAGAAGAGGACCTCTGTTGTTGTTTTTAGGTCAAATGGTCAACAGTCAATCTACTCTTGATATAGGAAAACAATACCCGGCCCGCTCCTTTTGCTTGACAGACATCAAACTTGGTACACTGGTACATCCTAAGGATTAGATGACCCCTATTGATTTTGAGGTCATGTGGTCAAGGGTCAATCTGGACATAGGAATATACTGACCACTCAATATCTCGAGAACCCTTTGCTTAACAAACATCAAACTTGGTACCCCGATTGATTTTGAGGTCAAGGGTCAAAATAGACAAAGGAATATACTGTCCGATCAATATCTCGAGAACCATTTGCTTGACAAACATCAAACTTGGTACACTGGTAAATCTTCAGGAGAAGATGACCCCTATTGATTTTAAGGCCGCGTTGTCAAGGGTTAAACAAGACATAGTGATATATTGTCTCCCATACTTTAATTAATTGCTTGATTGGCACCACACTTGGTACACTGGTACAGCAAAAGGAGTAAATTACTCCTATTGATTTTGAGGTCATTTGGCAATCCACTCTTGACATAGGGAGGTATTATTTGCTGATACTACTATCAAATAAATGATGCATGCATTAATTGTATAACCCTTTTCAATTTTGCACCACAGGGTGTTTTACAAACATCTCTTGTTTTGTGGGGGGGGGGGGTCTTTGATTTTAAATCATTTCAGGATTTAAACAAGATTATATGCATGAAAGATTAGTGATGTCTCTTACGATTTATGAGGGGGAAATTAAGGTCACGATGAAATGACATGTGAACATCTTGTTACATTGCGGTTACATTGCGCTTAAATAGCATTTTATATCACATTGCATGTATGAATCATTAACACCCCACCCCCGAAGGGCCCATGTCATGATTAGTGAATATAAACACAAATATAAAATCGAATTGAATTTCATATATACTTACACATTGTTTGGTCTGTTTGCTTCGGAGTCCTTTTGACATCTAAAATTGCAACAACAGAAAATTACTAATGTCAGTAATGGTACGTATTCGGATATTCTGGATACATTGAAATACACGTAGGTCTATATCTATATTTTTTCAGTTTCCCAATTCAGATGAATAAAATAGTCCTAAGATAATGATATAAAGAGTGCATATAGGGTAAGTTTCTTAAAAATAAAAATGTCTCTTTATTGGGCCTCTAACATTACATGGGACTATTATTTAAACGTTGATCACAAAACTGCAAAGGACATATTTGGTAAACAAAACTTGTGGGTCTATAGTTGGTCATTAAATCATATTATACATACATACAGAGAGAGAGAGAGAGAGAGAGAGAGAGAGAGAGAGAGAGAGAGACAGAGAGAGAGAGAGACAGACAGACAGACAGAAATAGACACACACAGAGAGAAAGAGAGACAGTGAGAGAAAGAGAAAGATCGACAGACAAACAGACAGAGATAGACAGACAGAGAGAGAATGAATGGGATAGAGAAAGAGAAACAGAAAGAGAGAGAGATACAGAGACAGAGAAAAACAGAAAGAGAGATACGGAGAGCGAGAGAGAGATTACCTTGTTAGCGGTTTTAGGCAGATTAAATAATCCCAATCACAACAGTTTTGTACAAAACGAGTCTTGAGCAAATCCAACTAAAATACGGTATTAGCGCACATATTCTGTGAAACCTACACTGGGCTTATCAGCTTCCCAATTAAATCTGTCATCATATATCGTTTGCGCAGGGCACTTATGCGACACGAGTTTTGCTGATATTTCTAACACATAGATTAGGAGAGTAATTGCGTTTTCACAATGGTCAGGTATACAGTTGTTTTACTATTGACAATCCCCTGAAGTCTCTGTTCATAGTCATTCAAATGACCTTTCTTTCGTATTTGTTATAAATGAGAGATGTTAAAGTTAAATATTCTATCATCTTTTAACTTAAAAGCATACAGCAAACAAGAGTTCAAAAGTTTGATAAGTAGTACGATTGCAGACAAACAGACAAATACACTGCACCATGAAATATTTAACCTGTCTATGACGGGTGTATCAAATGGAGCTAGGTTAGCAGATGATCGGATTTTTTGTTAATATACATCTAGAAGTCTTTGCTTTATGACAGATAAAATGTAAGGTCTACCTTATTTTCTTTACATATTATATAGCTTAAGCCAGATGGCAATTCATTTTTAAAATGTAAAATCCATTTTCATTCGTACCACTAAATTTTCATTGCAAAATTACTTATTTTCAATTTCAGTTAGTTGCATTCCACCATTGAATTGTGTGAAATAGTGTTTAATTTTAACATTTAGAAATCTCCGCAACAGAAAAGGCAGTGATCAATCACGGACCCCTGGATTATACTAGAGGTAGATTCTGGGCTAATAGAAACGTGTCACATCTTAGATAAACGCCTGACATTTAGATAACTAGTTCTGAGGGGATAACTTACTAAATTCCCCCAGACCCCCATCTCATGCCGTCTACACAATGGATTGTCCAATGTGAATACAGTACCAAATGCACACTAGGTCTCTTTTGAATATCTTTTAAGAGATGATGACCGAGATCATTTGTAACGGTGATACAAGAAATATAAGTGCACTGGAATTACAGTGGACATCGAACGTAATAAGTAGGGACTGAGGTTCACTCATTTTCCTTTTTATTTTCCTTGTATAGTCGAAAATTACTTATGGCCCTGAAGGGTCACGACTTAATATAAAGTACATGTAAGAATAAAAAATATGGAAGCCCTACCATATAAACAGTTCCTGTCTATTCCCTTATAAAACGTTGATCTTCTTTTGTGGTCCTACCCTACTCATAGAGCACCTCTGGGAGAGGGTCGTTGAGTTACATGTAAACAGATATATTTTAATATGTTTGGAATATTTCGCAACTGTAGCTCTTGCATTTGACTGAGATTTCCTCAGGACATGCATGTATATTCGCTACAATAAGTCAATGGGCCATATTGCTTCCTGCCATTGTTCTGCCTTTCTCATTTGTCAATAATGTTGTTTCAATGTCTTTCTCTCATTCAAAAGTACAATTTTGGACAATCAGAAGGGACAAAAACAATACCGGCCTATAATCCTTGAGCAGAACAAACATTGAATATACACAACCTGTGGACATGATTCAGTGTCAGGACCCTAAATTAAATAAACTTGAATTTGCACCCCTGGAAATGCTCTTATACCAATAGGACTAATCATGACCCTGCTGTTATTGAGAAGATTTTAAAAAGATGTCCTAATATTTATTCCTTTATGTAGCCCTGCTATACTCTGAGAAAATGTTGTTTAATTGATTTCCTGCATATACAAGTTTTTAAGTTGCTTCCTGCCATTGTTCTGTCTTTCTCATTTGTCAAAAATTTTGTTTCAATGTCTTTCTCCCATTCAAAAGTACAATTTTGGACAATCAGAAGGGACAAAAACAATACCGGCCTATCATCCTTGAGCAAAATCGCGGAATATTGAAACAAAATTCAAACGGAAAGATGAATACCACCCCGATCATTATTACATCGTCGATATCATAACATTTTTGTGGGAGAAAACCTGGAAAAAAGATCGGGACGGGTGGGGACCTAGGAATTTATTTTTATTGTCCTTATTAAAAACGAATTATTTACAGTTTTGCATGAGACTATGGATTAAAAAGTCATATACAAATCCAATGTTGATCAACATGAATTTTCAGCACTTTACCTTTGCCTCATGCAAGGTTAAAGTTTCTTTCTTTTGACACCCCCACCTTTTAAGAAATTTGAAATTTGGAGCCCCTGGAAAAATAGATTGAGATTCTTTTCTCTTTTTTTTTTTTTTTTTTTTTGGTTACTGTCATATGCATCCTGTCATAAAGATTGACTATGAAGCAACATATTGAGTTGGAATGATCAATATGAATTTTTAATTATCAACTAAAGACTATAGTTTCATGTAAAGGTCAAAATATGTTAATTTGAGTGTTCATAGCTGAATACATAAAAATCGTTACGGAAGTACTCCCCCAGATCAGCTTATTTGATAAGTTTTTATTGCAAAGCAAATCTTTCCATAGCCTTGGCGTAAAAATGTTGTGACCCCTGCCCTTGAGCCTCAAGGAAGGATACCCTAAAATATATCAGGAATGGATCGTAAAAGAAAGTTGTATTCTATTAAAATTCTGTCTCTGTAACATGTCAAACTGGAGCATTATTTTATCGTGAAAATTTGTTAAGAAACTATAACCTTATTTACAAATGAAAGAGGTGACCATGTATTTCGATATAAGAAGAGTTTATCATTACCATTATTTTATTCATTCATAAAGCACAAAATTAGATATACTGTAGTTTCTATGCGCTGTACAATGTGTGTGCTAATGATCAATGACAATATACCAATAAAAGACATGCCAAAGCTATAAAGTAAATGATAAAACAATAGAAAGAATTTAAATAAAACATGGTAGTAAGATGACAAGGTGGTTAACTTTGACTAGACAAGATACAACAGGCACACAGGTAATTGCATTCATATACTGGGGGGAAAAAAGTTTTGTGGAGAAGTCATTTTGAAATGCTCATTACGTCTAATTGTATGGTTGGGAAAGGAGGTGGGGGTGTTACAGTCGTATTTGATGATGGTTATTTCTATCCAAGTTGTAATATAATGAATCCCGTGAAATTTGAAAGTAATCTGTTAGAAACAACAAAAGCACCATGAAAGCATGTGATTATATAAATATAATCGCGCCCGTTGCATCATTTTTTTTAAAGGAGGGAGGGGCAGCCGGAGAAGAAGTTGGTTTCACAATTGTCTGAAAAATCTTATCTAGCAAATTTGAGAAGAAATCAATGCTCTAAATCCCAAATATATGGGGTAAGGGACAAGGGTCGATACTTTATTTCAATTCATCTGTTAATTAAAACCACAAGAAACCCAAACCCAAACCCACTATTGAGCTGCATATGATAGTTACTAATATAATTAACGATACTTTTCACTTAGTTCGTTCAACTCCGGATTTGATCGAAATTTATCTCAATTTTACCAGCCTTTGCGTTGTAATTTTCTTGAACACCTTTTCTTAAAATATTTAGTTCTTACACTTCCCAAAAACCTTTCCGGTCTATAAATTTGGTGCTTGTACTATGTATCTTGTATACATTAATATAAGCAAAGTTTTAGACGGGCGAGGTTCTTCCCCTGGACCGCGTACTAAGACAGACTCTATCATGATCCTCCGGGGAAATGCGATCCTCTGCGCTGCACGCACTTTACGTACTTTATAGCTTAGTGAACTATATTTGTCGCTGACATTACACTTTCCTGCAGCTAGGGGTATCCTACAGGGAAATATTACACATCTGTGTGTCTTAAGATATTTAACTTATTTTACTTAAAATTATATTCAAACATATATTGGTATGATGTATAGTATTTACCGATGATAACATACAAACGAGAGCACGTTTTTATACGATACACATTATCTTTATCAATTGTTCCCCAAACTTAGACAACTACCTATTGAGATCCTCTCTCAATCTTGGTCTCCTAGATTTTCTCCATTTCAGTTCGGTTTTGTGATACAAGAAGGAGTATTTTTGATAATCTGTAATTTGGATTGATAAACGTTTTAGTGAATTTCATCGAAAGACGAAACGGTACCTCTCTCTCTCTCTCTCTCTCTCTCTCTCTCTCTCATATAATATATTACATATTCTTTGTATGAAAATGAAATTGATCTCCTCATAAATATTAAGTATATATGTTCACCGTTTGGTCTGAATAACTGTTGATAGAACCACACTACATGCTGATTAATAGTCACCGTCGCATATCTCTTAAATTGTGGTCACTGTTCTATATAGTGAGTGTGATGTACAAATTATGTGTATAGTGAGTGTGATGTACAATGTGTGTGTATAGTTTGTGTGATGTACAGAGTATGTGAATAGTGAGTGTGATGTACAGAGTATGTGTATAGTGAATGTGATGTAGAAAATGTGTGTATAGTGAGTGTGATATACAGAGTGTGTTTATAGTGGGTGTGATGTACAGAGAGTGTGTGATGTACACAGTATGTGTATAGTGAGTGTGATATACAGAGTGCTTATAGGGAGTGTGATTTACAGAGTATGTGTATAGTGAGTGTGATGTACAAATTATGTGTATAGTGAGTGTGATGTACAAATTATGTGTATAGTGAGTGTGATGTACAAAGTGTGTGTATCGTGATTGTGATATACAGAGTGTGTGTATAGTAAGTGTGATGTACAGAGTGTGTGTATAGTGAGTGTGATGTACAGAGTGTGTATAATGAGTGTGATGTACAGAGTGTGTATAATGAGTGTGATGTACAGAGTGTGTGTATCGTGATTGTGATGTACCCAGTATGTGTATAGTGAGTGTGATGTACAAATTATGTGTATAGTGAGTGTGATGTACAAAGTGTGTGTATCGTGATTGTGATATACAGAGTGTGTGTATAGTAAGTGTGATGTACAGAGTGTGTGTATAGTGAGTGTGATGTACAGAGTGTGTATAATGAGTGTGATGTACAGAGTGTGTATAATGAGTGTGATGTACAGAGTGTGTGTATCGTGATTGTGATGTACCCAGTATGTGTATAGTGAGTGTGATGTACAGATTATGTGTAGAATAAGTGTGATGTACAGAGTGTGTGTATAGTGAATTGTGATGTAGAGAGTGTTTGTATAGTAAGTATGATGTACACAGTTATGTGTATAGTGAGTGTGATATACAAAGTGTGTGTATAGTGAGTGTTTTGTAAAGAGTGTGTGTAGAAATTGTGTGATGTTCAGAGTATGTGTAGAGATTGTGTGATGTACACAGTATGTGTATAGTGAATGTGATATACAGAGTGTGTGCATAGTGAGTGTGATGTACAGTGAGTGTTTTGTACAGAGTGCGTGTAGAGATTGTGTGATGTACAGAGTGTGTGTATTGTGAGTGTGATGTACAGAGTGTGTGTATTGTGAGTTTGATGTACAGAGTGTGTGTGTAATGAGTGCGATATACAAAGTGTGCATAGGGAGTGTAATGTACAGAGTATGTGTTTAGTGAGTGTGATGTACCGAATGTGTCTGCAGTGAGTGTGATGTACAAAGTGTGTGTTTAGTGAGTGTGATGTACAGAGTGTGTATAGTGAGTGTGATGTACAGAGTATGTGTATAATGAGTGTGGTGTACACAGTGTGTGTATAGTGATTGTGATGTACAGAGTGTTTATAGTGAGTGTGATGTACACAGTATGTGTATAGTGAGCAGGGATCGAAATTAACTTTTTTCAACACTAGCAAATTTTAGCTAGTGGATTATTTTCCAACTAGCAAAATTGAGCTTTTACTAGCATTTTTCAATTGATTACTGTTTTACATGAATTTAAGAAAACAAGCATGTCTCTTTATCAAAATTTTGGGAAAATTTTTAAAAATCTCCTTTAAAGTGCAATAATAAAAATAAGATTGCGAATTCTTTCGTTTAAAATTCAATGAATTATCAGACAACATACATGGTGAGGGTCATAGGGTACACTTGTGCGGCGTACTCGCTGTCCAGAGATCTACCACGTATTTACAACATCATTTGGATTGAAATCTTGAAGACTGTTTGCGCCAATTCAAACTATATGTTCAAAACTTTTGGAAATTTCATCTAAAAAAATTCTAGTTGAAAAGAAAACCCTGCGAACTCGAAGTGTTTGACTATACAGTACAGAAGGACACCACGTGAAACGGTGACACACTGTCATGTGTTGTTTTATGTAGACACGGACGAGATCAATATGCTTGCTATTTAAATCAGACATCTCTGAGACGTCCGAAGTGTGTATGAAGTAGGCCATCTTCGACATCACTGACTGATGAGATGACCTTGGCCTTATTTATTCGATCCACGTTTACTTTTTCAATACTTGTATATTCATTCTGTAAAGCGTTTCTATGCACAAGACAAAATTATTGTAAACTTCAAAGTACAGCCAATAAACTGAGGAAATCCGGGGAAAAGATCGGGGTTTTTTCACTCGCAAAAAGTTGCGATCACTTCTGATTTTTTACTTGTAAATTCAATTTTGAACTCGCATTTAGCGAGTATTTCCCCTTAATTTCGTTGCCTGGTGAGTGTGATGTACACAGTATGTGTATAGTGAGTGTGATGTACAGAGTGTGTGTATAGTGAGTGTGATGTACAGAGTGTGTGTATGGTGAGTGTAATGTACAGAGTGTGTGTATAGTGAGTGTGATGTACAGAGTATGTGTATAATGAGTGTGATGTACACAGTATGTGTATAGTGAGTGTGATGTACAGAGTGTGTGTATAGTGAGTGTGATGTACAGAGTATGTGTATAATGAGTGTGATGTACACAGTATGTGTATAGTGAGTGTGATGTACAGAGTGTGTGTATGGTGAGTGTAATGTACAGAGTGTGTGTATAATGAGTGTGATGTACAGAGTATGTGTATAATGAGTGTGATGTACACAGTATGTGTATAGTGAGTGTGATGTACAGAGTATGTGTATAGTGAGTGTGATGTACAGAGTGTGTGTATAGTGAGTGTGATGTACAGAGTGTGTGTATGGTGAGTGTAATGTACAGAGTGTGTGTATAGTGAGTGTGATGTACAGAGTATGTGTATAATGAGTGTGATGTACACAGTATGTGTATAGTGAGTGTGATGTACAGAGTGTGTGTATAGTGAGTGTGATGTACAGAGTGTGTGAATAGTCAGTGTGATGTACAGAGTGTGTGTATAGTGAGTGTGATGTACAGAGTGTGTGTATAGTGAGTGTGATGTACAGAGTGTGTGTATGGTGAGTGTAATGTACAGAGTGTGTGTATAGTGAGTGTGATGTACAGAGTGTGTGTATGGTGAGTTTGATGTACAGAGTATGTGTATAATGAGTGTGATGGACAGAGTGTGTGTATAGTGAATGTTATGTACAGAGTGTTTATAGTGTGATGTACAAAGTGTGTGTATAGTGAGTGTGATGACCAGAGTGTAGAGTGAGTGTGATGTACATATTATCTGTATAGTGAGTGTGTTGTACAGAGTGGGTGTATAGTGAGTGTGATGTACAGATTATGTGTATAGTGTGTGTGTGATGTACATATTATCTGTATAGTGAGTGTGTTGTACAGAGTGGGTGTATAGTGAGTGTGATGTACAGAGAGTGTGTAGAGTAGGTGTGATGTACAGGGATCCAAATTACCGCTCGCCCACTCGCATTGGCGACTAAACTTTGCTTGTGGGCACCCAAAATTTCCGTTCTCATCGCCCACTTGGCGACCGTAATTGTCCGATCAACATTTTTCTTTCCGACCGATCCGAGTCCTATTATAATTGAAGTTCAATTACCGGTTGAGGTTTTGCCACTTGGCGAGACATTCCTGTGGTATCAAATCTTCCAAAAATGTACTTAAACCAGAAGTTGAACAACGCTAGGGCTACTTCAAACAAAATGAAAACGTCTGCTTTTACCAAAGTGGAAAGAAGGGGAGAATATGGTTCGATGACGGGGAAAAGTGGATGACGTGATGTGTGTACAAAACATGACACGAAAGGTCCAATCGTTGTGACAGCTTGCCCAAGTTATAAACTTGACAGCATCGTAAAGCTGCGAAATTTTGAAATCACATAAAAAGTCGGAAGAGACGTGTGTTAAAGTCAGATGCCGCGAAGATAATAAAGTCCATGAACTCTGATATTTTTGCTATGTTGACGGATTGAGAGTGGAAATGAGAGAGAGATATTCGAAAGAATTACGGAGAAGAAAACAATTTAAATATTGATATTTTATTTTTTAAATAAATTGCAACGTGACCTGATATTTCTTTTTTCTTGTAAAGAAACCATGGTATTCAATTTCATGATATGTGTGGGCTACTGAAATTTCATGTGGGCTAACAGTATTTCTTATTCAGGGGCCCACTTGGCCCCTAAGGTATTCAGTCGAAGTTGGGACCCTGGATGTACACAGAATAGGTAGAATAAGTGCGATGTAGAGAGTGTGTGTATAGAGAGTGTGATATACAGAGTGTGTATACAGTGAGTGTGATGTACAGAGTGTGTTTATAATGAGTGTGATGTACAGAGTGTGTGTATAGAGAGTGTGATATACAGAGTGTGTATAGTGAGTGTGATGTACACAGTATGTGTAGAATAAGTGTGATGTACAGAGCATGTGTATAGTGAGTGTGATGTATAGAGTGTGTGTATAGTGAGTATGATGTACAGCGTGTGTGTATAGTGAGTGTGATGTACAGAGTATGTGTATAGTGAGTGTGATGTACAGAGTATGTGTCTAGTGAGTGTGATGTACAGAATGTGTATAGTGAGTATGATGTATAGAGTATGTGTAAGTGAGTATGATGTACAGAGTGTGTGTCTAGTGAGTGTGATGCAAGGTGAAGATAACGAACAGTGATCAATTTCATAACTCCTACAAGCAATACAAATTAGATAGTTGGGCAAACACGGACCCCTGGACACACCAGAGGTGGGATCAGGTGCCTAGGAGGAGTAAGCATCCCCTGTTGACCGGTCACACCCGCCGTGAGCCCCATATCCTGATCAGGTAAACGGAGTTATTCGCAGTCAAATCAGTGTGCCAAGAACGGCTTAACAATCGGTATGAAACACATCAGACAGCATTTGACCCAATGCAAGGTTGTATTGACGAACTAGATCGTTATAATGACCATAGAATTTGCGAAATGCTGACTTCAATCGAGACTGTTGAAATCCCTGTACCATCAACTTGTTTGTCAGTAGCTTACCTCGATTTAAAAACTGACTATACCCAGAACAAGCTCTTGCATATCGAATCAGTTGAGATATATAAACACCATATGCAGGTGATAATGGAATATTGCTACATAAATGTGGGAAGTTGACGATGGAGAAGCTGAAATCATCCCGTTTGTCATACAGTTGAGTTGTTAGTTTGCCGTTAATGTCTACTTTCAATAAAATATCTAAGTATGAAGCAGAAGTGGACGACTCTGTGGTGTCCTTTATTTCGAGCTCACAGGGATATATCAAATCGACATATGAATGAAAGCTGTCATTGTTAATAGACAAAACGTCATCGATATATCTAAAAGTTGAATTGAAGGTCACAGCGAGAGATTTTTTCTTCTCACGTAGAAGTTTTTGAATAAATTCTGCTTCATATGAATATAAAAACAGGTCAGCTAACAAAGGAGCACAATTCGTGCCCATGGGAATTCCAACAGACTGTTGGAAGACCTGATCACCAAAGACCACAAAGATATTGTCAATGAGGAACTCTAGCATATTTTTTATTTCAACTTCAGAGTACTTGTGCGTGGAATCAGAGTGGTGTTTAACAAAGTAAGTTTTTGAATGACTGATCACTTAATATGAATATTTCCGTTTTTGTTGAAGAAGGCCACACCAATTTGTAAAATAGTTCTTCGGATTTTCAAACAAAAAAAGTGAGGCGAGAGGGCGAAATTATTTTACAAATATTATTTTTAATTTTGGAGATAAAAATTATGAGGCGAGCGAATACAAGAAATATAGATATTTTTAATTGAATTAAGTGTGATTTTAAAAAGCGGGCGCCTAAAAATAAAGATCTAAAATCATCAGATATCATTTGTTTACCACATAAACTTAATTTTTTCAACTTTGTTGATATAGTTTACAATAAATAAGAAGTATTTCAGGTTTCAAAGACTTATTTTCTTTATACCTAATACATGTACTTTGCAACATTAACTGATAAGGTCTTTTTGAAGCATTTTATTTAAGTTTCATTTCTACAAACTTTCGATTCAGAGATATGCATATTGCTAGGGACACATCCAGTTTTGACATTCATTGCAAATGCAATATCCATTGCATCGCTTTGAGCATTTTCTTGAATTTTGATATGACATCACCAAACCTTTTGTGAATTTGTCGTTAACTGTCGGTCCGGTTTAAAATAGTCATCGATCAGTACCCCTTGCTTGTTGTAAGAGGCGAATAAATGGGGCGGTCCTTCAGATAGGACTGCAAAAACTGAGATCCTTGTCACAGCAGGTTTGGCACGATAAAGATCCCTCAGTGCCATAAACGCTGAGCATAGGCCTAAATTTTGCAGCCCTTCACCGGCAATGGTAACGTCTTCATGTGAGTGAAATATTCTCAAGAGAGACTTCAGTCAATATATAGGCTAATCAAACAATCAATCATATGCTATCAATGTTCTCTAAATAGTGGCATCGAATAGCGCTTCAAAAGTTTCATCGGCTTCCAGTTCGATTCCAGCATAAGGAACAACTTCCAATCCAGTGTTATGAAGTATCGTACATATTAAGATAGACATCATGAATAACTTAACCGTATTACACTGTTAGGAAATTTCTCGAGAGCCCGCGCTTCTGTCATTTGTCAGCATATACATCAAGGTTATTTGTGCGCTTGTTGTAAAAATTAAAACAAATATTTACGGATATTTTTGAACACGCGGGCGGATATTATTTTTTGATAATATTATAATTTGGATTTGTTACAAATAGAAGCGGCGAATCCGACGAACTAGATTACAAATTGGCATGGCCGAAGCAACTGTCTATGATGTCAAAAAGTCTAGTCTTTAATTTATCGTGAGGAATGGTCGTGTATAGTGTTGAAAAGTCATAGGTTTTAATGCTATTGATTTGGGGAAAATTCTGTGATTTCAAGTTTACTAAAAGTTCTTTAGAATTGTTTAGAATCCACATTTGATTAACACCACTTCTGGCATATGTAGTCACACAGTAAGTTTGAAGTTTCTCCTTCACAGCTGTTAACATTTTCATGAGGAGCAAAGATAGGGGCTTGGTAGAGCACTTACTGGATCCAGCAATGTATCTTTGTTTGTAAGGGTTTTTATGTAGTTTAGGAATCCAGTATAGGTACGGTAACTCATAGTCATTCGACCCATTGACTGGAATATTAAATGTGTCTAAAACTGAAGCATGGTTTTGAAGAATTTCTTCTTTTGAAAGGGCAGTTGGAGTATAAGTATGATTACCAAAAGTGGAATTAATGCCAAGTTCGTTTAAAATACAGTTGTAATAATGAGCCTTACAAACAAACACAATGTTGTTACTAGCTTACCCCTCTGAAAATAAATCCCACTTTTTTGCTTAATTGAAGGATATCCCTGGAAGTCCTGGAACTTCCTTGTGAAGTCCCACTTCTCCCATGTCCTAATGCAGTGGGATAATACAGGACTTCATGTTTCTGCATTTGTCCTGGAATATCCCACTTACATCAAGAGTGACTTTGCAAGAATTTCTAGGACATATTTATTACCTAAATGTCTTACAAAGTCCCACTCTCATAGCAGGAACCAAAACATATTCCTCATGTAACCTATCTAATTCTTTTATCACTTCTGGTTTACTAAACACAGAAGGATAGATGGTACGTACTTTTGTTTTCATGTGTCTAATGCGGAATTTTAATATCCCTCTTATGCTTTTAAGCCATTCTGACAATGTATCAAGTTCTTTTTCATATTTAGCCCATCGTCTGGCATAATCTTCGACAGAACTCATAATAGAGATGAAGTTCTGTTGCCAATTAAAAGACCGAGATTCTCTGTATTTAGGACCTTTAAGAATAAGTGATTTGAGGTCCTCATTTTCAACTATATCAACATCACCAGTAATAACATGTCCAGCTGGACTGTAGTTGAAAGAAGATGTACAGAGTGTGTGTATAGTGAGTGTGATGTACAAAGTGTGTGTATTGTGAGAGTGATGTACAGAGTGTGTGTATAGTGAGTGTGATGTACAGAGTATGTGTCTAGTGAGTATGATGTACAGAGTGTGTGTATAGTGAGTGTGATGTACAGAGTGTGTGTATAGTGAGTGTGATGTACAGAGTGTGTGTATGGTGAGTGTGATGTACAGAGTGTGTGTATAGTGAGTGTGATGTACAGAGTTAAATAATGTATAGTGAGTGTTTTTTACAGAGTATATGTAGAGATTGTGTGATGTACAGAGTATGTGTAGAAATTGTGTGATGTACACAGTATGTGTATAGTGATTTTGATATACAGAGTGTTTATAGGGAGTGTGATTTACAGAGTATGTGTATAGTGAGTGTGATGTACAAATTATGTGTATAGTGAGTGTGATGTACAATGTGTGTGTATAGTTAGTGTAATGTACAGAGTATGTGTATAGTGAGTATGATGTACGGAGTGTATGTATAGTGAGTATGATGTACAGAGTGTGTGTATTCAGTCCCCTGCCTTCCTTAAGCGTATTTCGGGTATTCAACCTTTTTTTCCCCATTTGTTTGTAAAAGTACTGCGTAGTCTGAAATCGGACCAAAGTTATGCCATGATTACAAAGGTTTTATCTTCGCTTTTGCTACTCGTTTCTAAACTTTGATAAGACCTTGCACACATTTATTCATTTGATATGGATATCCCTGAATTGCTTGCTTTATAGTGGGGAAAAAATGCTTCTTATCTTTCTTGCTTTTTTCTTCTTTTTTTGATTTTGGCACTAAGATCAACGTAATTGTAATTTTCCGTATGTTTTGATAAGGTCTATATATTGTAACTTACGAAATTTATCTCCATTTACTATTCGAAGAATTCCAGTGATGAAGCATCTTTGGGACAAAGGGGGGGGGGGGGGGGGTATAAATTTCAGGACTCCTGCACCTCTGTGGCCTTAGGGGCGGACAAAAATGGCTAAACATGATTATTGTCTTAATTATTATTGAAAGAATTCTTTAAGTTTGTTGAAACAGTTACAAATGCATGCAGTTATCAATTTATAATTTAAGTCTACTAACTTGGGTCTACATATATATGTAAATCTGAGGAACACGGATTGTATTTATTTGTCCTGATGTAAACATGGTTCTACATGTATATTTGTTGTTATAAATCAAGGGAATTTGTAAAACATTTTTTGGTATAGTGTAATTGGGAGAAAGAAGCTGTAAAGTCATATTTATCATATAAACAAAGATTTTGTTTTGAACTTGTTAAGAGATACCAGAGAATGAATAGACCTGAACTCCAAAACAGATCTTATTTATTAGCCGAGTTGCAACGAAGTTGAACTCGGCTATTGGTTTGGTGATGCGGGCGGGCATCAACAATTGGTTTCCGGATGGTAACTCGAAAAGTTTACAATCTAATCAAATGAAACTTTGATATATTGTTGGGTACCAAGTAAGGAAGACCCCTATTGATTTTGGAGAAAAATGGTCAAAGGTCAAGGTGACCGAAAATAGAATGAAAATTTCAGAAAAATTTGGTTTCCGAATGATAACTCAGAAAGTTTAAATCCAAATGAAATGAAATGAAACTGTGATATATTGTTGGGTACCAGGTAAGGAAGACCCCTATTGATTTTGGAGAACAAAGGTCAAGGCCACAGTGACCGAATATAGAATGAAAATTTCAGAAAAATCTGGTTTCCGGATGATAACTCAGAAAGTTTATATCCGAATCAAATGAAACTTTGATATATTGTTGGGTACCAGGTAAGGAAGACCCCTATTGATTTTGGAGAAAAGGGGTCAAAGGTCAAGGTCACAGTGACTGAATATAGATTTAAAATTTAAAAAAAAAATTGGGTTTCCGGAGGATAACTCGAATTTTTTTTAATTTGAATCAAATGAAACTTGGATATATTGTTGGATACCAGCACAGCAAGGCCCCTATCAATTTTGGAGGAAAAAGGCCAAAGGTCAAGGTCACAGTGACGGAAAATAGATTGAAAACCTCAGACAAATATGGTTTCTAGACAGTAACTCGAAAAGTTTAAAATGAAATTAGTTCTTCACAATTATAAATATGCCACACCATTTCTGACTTTACAATGTATCCCATGCAACTCAGCTCATGCACCCCTGGGTGCATATATTGATTTTTTAAATATATATAGCCATAATTTCTTTACAACGAAGTTCCCCTCAAATACTTTACACATATACATGTAATCATTGTCTTTATATATAAAATGAACTGCATTTTAACTCACCTGAGCTGAAAACTCAAATGAGCTATTCTGGCCTGGAGGTTATAAAACTTTTTAGCTCACCTGAGCTGAAAGCTCAAGTGAACTTTTCCATTAAAAATCTTCTGTAGAATCACTGGGCCAGAAAGGTTTACATTTACGTACATGAGAGCTCCCTGAGGGTATGGTGGGCCCACAATAGGGGATCAAAGTTTGACAAATACATGTATAAAGAGAAAATCTTTAAAAATCTTCTTCTCAAGAGCCACTGGGCCAGAAAAGTTTACAT
The DNA here is from genome assembly GCF_947568905.1 of Ostrea edulis. NCBI lineage: Eukaryota > Metazoa > Mollusca > Bivalvia > Ostreida > Ostreidae > Ostrea > Ostrea edulis. The sequence continues at coordinate 8,920,011 of NC_079170.1, read as the reverse complement.
TTACATGATAGCTCCCTCACACAGTACAGATTCAAGTTTGTACAAGTCATGGAAGTTTGGAGACACAATAGGGATAAAAATTTTACATGCGAATACATATGGAAAATCTTTAAATATCGGCCAAGGTGACTCAGATGAGCAATGTGGCCCGTAGGCCATTTGTTTGAGCACATTTTCATACTCAAATCCGTGCTCTAAATCGTATTCGTACTCAATAATGAAGGTTATCAAATTTTATAAAATCATTCTCATACTCAAATGGAGTACATGCTTAACATTTTTCGAGTATGCTTTAGAGCTTGTTCAGAGTTGTACATGGCTGAGTTTGTCACCTTTTGTCTGTCGTTCGTCTGTTCGTAAACTTTTAACACACATTTTTATCTTCTTCTCCAGAACCACTGGATCAATTTCAACTAAACTTAGTACAAATCATCCATGGGTGAAGGGGATTCTAGTTTGTTCAAATGATGGTTCATGCCCCTTCAAAGGGGAGGTGATCACGAAAATGTAGAAATAGGGTGGGTCAGGAAAGTTCACATTTACATGAAAGCTTTCTGACAACATACAGATTCAAGGTTGTGAAAAATCATGGTCCCTGGGGGTAGGGTGGGGCCACAATAGGGGATTAAAGTTTTACATACAAATATATAGGGGTATCTTTAAAAATCCTCTCAAGAACCACTGGGCCAGCAAAGTTCATATTTACATGCCAGCTTTCTGACATAGTTCGAATTCAAGTTTGTTAAAATCATGGCCCCGGGGGTAGGATGGGGCCACAATAGGGGATCAACGTTTTACAATCTAATATATAGGGAAAATCTTTTTTAAAAATCTTCTCAAGAACCGCACGGTCAGGGAAATCTACATTGGTATAAAAGCTTCCTGACATAATGCAGATTCAGGTAGGTGAAATAATGGAAGAATGGGGCCACAATGGGGAATCAAAAGTTTTTCATACAAATCATATAGAGAAGATCTTTTCTGAAGAACAGCTAGGCTAGGAAATTTCATATTTACATGGTAGCTCTCTCACAAAGTACAGATTTAAGTTTGCTAAAATCATGGCCGCCAGGTGTAGGGTGGGACCACAATAGGGGATCAAAATTTTACATGGGAATATATAGGGGAAATCTTCTCGAGAAACACTACGCCAGAAAAGTTCAAATTGATCTGGGTTAGAATAGGTCCTCAGTACCCCATTGCTTATCGTAAGATCCAACTAAATGGGGCGGTCCTTCGGATGAGACCGCAAAAAACCGAGGTCCCGTGTCACAGCAGGTCAGTGGCACGATAATTAGATCCCTCCCTGCGTAATGGTCAAGCGCCGAGCATAGGCCTAAAATTTGCAGCTCTTCACCGGCAGTGGTGACGTCTCCATATGAGTGAAATATTCTCGAGAGGGATGTTAAACAATATTAAATCAATCAATCTTGATATAGTGAAAATTCAGGTTTGTAAAAAAAAAACCATGGCCCCCGAGAGTAGGGTAGGGCTACATTAGGTGATCAAAGTTTTATATACGAGTATATAGGGAAAATCTATCCAAGTTTCATAATTGATAGTCCTCGGGGGTAGGGTGGGGCCACAATTGGGGATCCAAGTGTTTTATGCTGATATATTAAAAAATAACTCAAACTATTAAATATATCTTGAGCTATTTTAGGTAGAACTTTCATTTTTTGTATATAGATTCTTTATGACAAGACCTTATGTTGTGATTTTTGACCTTTTGACCTTGACCTGGGAGTTAAACTTGTATACTTTAAAAAATTTGACCTATTCAATATCTCCTGAACTATTTAATTAAGGTGGCTCAATACACCCTGAAATAGTTTCTTAAATCAGTACGAATTAATTTAATCGTAAAAGATATGATGATATATGATAAGTATATATGCCAAAAAGATAGAAAATATGCAAATTATGATGAGAACATGATTTTCAAAAATTTATTTTAACAGCAAAAGACTCTGGCGGATTTGAACTCAAGATTTGCGGTTCACCAGCCCAATATGCTTTAACCACTGACCTACGATGATAGACAAACAAATCGATAGATACAAATAATTTCACAAAACATTTAAATTCATTAAAGTTAAAAGTAACAAACTATCAAATAAAATACACAGGTCATCACACTTTTTAAGATGCGAGACGTACATAAACAGAATCATATATCACCGTCAGAAAATTGAAATTTTCCTTAAACAGCGTTATCAAAATGTCATACAAACTGGTTATGACGATATAATAGCATTCATAACAATTTCATGAAACTGTATCTTCACAAAAAAAAATGTCTGTAAATAATAAAGGAAATATATCGTATAATAGACTTGTTTAAGAAATCAATGAAAACAGAGTTATTGCCCTTGGATTCAATATTTTAAAACGTATCATTGAATATTCATCTATAACTTAGACTTTTGAAATAGTCTATTTTTAACAAGATTTTTTACAATTCCTATCGGAAAACACTCCAACAAAATATATAATGTTTCTATCATGCATAAATCTAAATAGATAATAACTTTTGCAAAATTTGATGACATCACAGAAGGGTGGAATTCCTTTAATTCGCCATCTTGTGACGTAGTATCATAAAGAGTATTTATTAGCTCTAGTGTAGTGAGTTACCTTAAGGTATTCCATGTATAATGAAAGAATAATGAACAATTTTGAAGGATTTAGATCAACTTAAAAGTTTATTGTTAAATAATGATGAAAGTGAAGTAGATGAAATTCACAAGACTGGTAAATGATTAGAAGCTGACCTTTTTGCACTTAAGACTTTTTGGAAGAGTTGTCTGCCCTTTGTAAAAATAAGAAAAATCTAATTTTCTAAAAATGTGTGTGGTCAATGATTAATTTTATTTCATATTTTCATAAAAAGAAAGTGTATGTAACTTTCTACCAAGAGATTAGTATGAAAATATAATTTGTTTTTAAAATATTGTAATAAAACATGCTTTTCCTATATACTTCAATGTTAAATTCTAGGTGAAATAAATCAAGTGGTAAACAAAATTTTGAAAATTCCTATGGTGGATTATTTTTATTTGATGAACCCTTCAAAATGATACCATGATTACAAATATTCAACCATCCATTTATTAGATATGAAATATGGTCATTATACATTGAATACCTCAAAGACAAATCTTTGATATTTTGTAGGTCAATTTCTTTTGACAATATCTTGTATTTCATACTATAAACTTTAACCTTGTGACCTTGAAATTTGACGTACTTTTAAGAAAATATAAGCTGTTAAATATTTTCAGATGTATTAAAGGTAAGGCTTTCATATTTTGTATATAGATTCTTTATGACATGACAACTTTATGATACCTGTGATCCTAACATATTTTCTTGAAATTCCTGACCTAATCAATATCTCCTGAACCATTCAAGGGAAAGCTTTCATATTTGTACATATATTGCATATAAATTTTTATGGCAAGATCTTGGTTGACTTCAGTGTTTGACCTTGACCTGGAAACTTGGCCTACTTAAAAAAAATCTTACTTATCTCCTCAACTGTTTAAGATAGAACTATCATATTTTGTATGTAGATTTCTTAAGGTCTTTTGTATCATACCATGATCTATAACCTTGTGACCTTGATCTTATCCAGAACAGGAAGATCATGTTAGTCATATTAGTGATAAGGCATTTCTGTGTTATGTGAATTCATTATGATCCTTTGGGGTTAGTTTAGGGCCACAATGTGGTATTTAAATGTTTTGGGAATAAAGATTGATAAAAAAAATCTTTTGAAAATCACAACAGCTGAATATTAGCAGGGCCAAGTTGATTGAGGTGAGCGATGTGGCCTATGGGTCTCTTGGTTTCTTTTTTCATTAAGCTACTCAGGGCATTTCTATGTAGATGATCATTAAAAAAACATACACATACAATGTCAACCTTGTTAGTGTATTTTGATGCGTAAAACTTTTATTGCACAATTTGAAAATTTTGCATTTTTTCTCGTGGCTTAGATTTTATTTTTCATATATTTTTCCTTGTCAATAAAATTGTCAAGATATGATGTTTACTTCTTTATTTGGTATACCATTTTAACTGAAACAAATGATAAGAATAAATAACAATGATATGCATTGATCGTTTATAATGACCTTTGAGACGATTCCCTCTCTTATTCCTTAAACTGAAGTCGTCAGATAGCACAAATCGAAATACTTGAAAAATCCACAACTGCTTGAGTTTCGGCATATTTCAAAATGGAAAATTCGGTAATGTGTTATCATGATTTATCAAAATTTTATTTGTGCTTATTGGACTAACTAGTTCTGTGTAAATGAAACAATGAATTATAACTTGGTGCAATCCGGAACTGCATGCTTTAAGAAGGGCGTTTCTTTTCAATGATTCCCTTATTCAGATCAAGAATTTAAAGTATGTTATAACGTGTGAGCGATAAGGAGAGCACAACAGCAACAAACCTTGTTGATTCAATTGTATTTGTTCTTAATTTTTCTGTTTTTATTAGATTTAAAATGGCCAATTTTGAAAAAACCACAATGAAGCACCCCAGCAAAAGTTCTGAGAAGAGGCAATGCAACACCTTTGCTGTCCTCAAACTGCACGGAGAAGATGTCTTTTCCAGTGTTAAGCGTCTAAGCCATTGCCAGATCCTTGTGGATCCAAGGAGTTTATATATGGGAATTATGACGCTTCCAAATGAAGACCTCAAGCAGGCTGCTATTTTGCAGTACGAAGTTGCTAGGAAGAAGGGTCTTCAGCACTGGATTAAGGATTTCCGCCAGAACTGCCAGTGTGACATGACAGAGGATTGGATAGATGAGAATCTGCCTTCTTTGGATGGCAAAAAATTTATGAAATTGAAAAAGTCTGATTCAGCCTATGCTGCCGAACCATCGCGCGACATACGTCTGAAGACTGACCCAAGTTTACAAATTGTTCGAGAAAATGCAGCAGAGATAAAGATGACTTCGACAACAATAGAAAACTCGGCTGTGTCTGTGACAGAAACACAGATGAAGAAGGTGGAAGGAGCTTCTCTTCCCACATCTGCTGCATCCGCTCCAACTCATGAGAGGAATTCTCAGGCTGGAAAAAAGAGATGGAGCTTGAACAAACCGCTGTCCTGTGGAAGGCAGTCACAGTCTTCTGAGACTGTTTCTAGAACAGTGTATTTTAGGAGACTTGATGACAAATCCTTTAAAAACTCATCTATGCATCAATCCTCTAAGTCAAGACAAAGGGATAATTTTAAGAGGAACAAATGTCCGAACACCAACACAGATGAGGGAGTATCCACTCTTTCTACTGCCACAACTAGCAGTGAGAGTGCTGCATTTCGAAAGGTTGTATCGAATAAAAGAACTTTATCAGTGACAGTTAATATCGAGCAACCTTCAAGCAAATCAAAATCTCTCCAATATTCAGAGTACTGCTTGTTGTCCACTTGTTCCTCTTTAGATAAAAAAGTCAGACGTCATTGCACCCAGAGGCACATGCCAGCAATGTTCCAGATAGTGTCAACTGACTCTGATAATGTTGTCCAGTGTGTTCAAGCTTTAAGGTGGCTGATCAGAACTGCTCTTGGAGAACAAGCCACCTTAAAGGATGCAATGGATGCAGTCAACCAGGCAAATAAAATCCCCTCAACTATTGCCTTAAACCCATTGCATACAGATTTATTTCGTCAGGCCTGTCGTTTTCTGAAGATAGATGAGCCTAGAAAATTCACACTTCACCCAGTGAATTCCCCAGCCGTTTTGTTGTTTTGGAGATGCATCATGGTACTTTTGGACCAATGTAACCCATCTCAACAGAAGGAGTTCATACATTTTAAATCACCCAGTCCTTCCACTTCATCTAGTGCTCTTGTGAGTGTTCAACATGATTCAGACTCTGAATTGCCACCAGATCTGGTAGAGTACAATTTGCCAGCTGATTCGAGTTCTGATGAAATGGAAGTAGCCAAACCTGGCGAGTAACCAGCTATGTTTGACAGCAACTTCCACTTGGACCACTCAAGTCAGAAGATCTAAGGAGATTACAAAGAGTTACTGTAGACATTTGAGAAAAGCTGTTGCTGGAGATGGATGTCCCTTACATTCCCTCAAGTACAGCTAGAGTCAACAACCAGCATACATATGGAAGACCACTTCATATGCTACAGACCTTTTGGAACTCTAGTACGCATACAGGCCACACTGGACAGCGCCCTTGTCTTGCATAGAATATAAAATCCCCATGCAAAAGGCGCACAAAAGATTTCATATTGGAGTCTTGCAGAAGATTTCATATTGGAGTCTTGCAGAAGATTTCATATTGGAGTCTTGCAGAAGATTTCATATTGAAGTCTTGCAAAATATTTCATATTGGAGTCTTGCAGAAGATTTCATGTTGAAGTCTTGCAAAATATTTCATATTGGGGTCTTGCAGAAGATTTCATATTGGAGTCTTGCAGAAGATTTCATATTGGAGTCTTGCAGAAGATTTCATATTGGAGTCTTGAAGAAGATTTCATGTTGGAGTCTTGCACAGGATTTCATGTTGGAGTCTTGCAGAGGATTTCATGTTGGAGTCCTTTTGCAGAATATTTGATATTTGGAGCAGATTTCAAATTGAAGTCTTCACATTGGAGTCTTCTTATTGAACCCTTTCTGCAAAATAAAGTCACACTGGCATTTTAAGATATGCTTCGTGTATAAATCAAAGTGCTCATAGCAATGGTGGAAGGATTTGGGAGTATATTCTTACTTTTATTAAGTGTGAGTATAAAATGTGGTGATTCATGTATAGTTCCTCTGCTGTTGGAGTCATATAAGTCAAAAGAGGCTACTTTGAGGTAATATATTCCTCTTATTCTTGTATTGTTTTTAATCTTACTGATACTCTCTTTGGAACAATTTACTTGTTATGTTTATATCTATATAACTTGGATTTGAAAAGTATATTGATAATTTTTCCATAATATGTATTGTGTTCCTGATCTACAGAATAAATAATTATTAAATGCAATTTCTAAACGATATATTAGGTGTATATAGACATTAATATTAATTATTATGATAACAACATGTGTAAAAAATAAATAAGAAAAACTATGGCAATTTAAAATTCATTCATTCAGATAATGATGGCATTTTATTAACTTTGATATAGGCTTGGAAAGACATCAAATGAACTACACTGTAGGAGGCTGTGGGATGGACTGTAATGGCTTTGATTGATGGTAATGAATGAGCTTTAATGTTTTTTTAAAGGATGACATAGTTTCTGTACAATTGTAGAGATACATGCATATTTATCATAAATATTTTACACAGCTTAAGGGAATTTGTTGCATGTTATCTAAATTCCTCTTTAAATAAATACATATGAATTCCTTTAAACTACTATACCAGTTTTTAGCTCACCTGAACCAAAGGTTCAAGTGAGCTTTTCTGATCGCTTTTTGTCCGTCGTCTGTCTGTTAAACTTTTCACATTTTCGACTTCTTCTCCAGAACCACTGGGCCAATTTCAACCAAACATGGCCAAAAGCATCCTTGGGTGAAGGGCTTTCAAGTTTGTTCAAATGAAGGGCCATGTCCCTTTCAAAGGGGAGATAATCACAAAAATGCAAAAATAGGGTGGGTTCATTTCAAAATCTTCTTCTCAAGAACCACTGGGCCAGAAGAGCTGAAATTTACCTGAAAGCTTCCTGATATATTGCAGATTCAAGTTTGTTCAAATCATGGCCCCCGGTGGTAGGATGGGGCCACAAGGGGGGATCAAAGTTTTACATACAAATATATAGGGAAAAACTTTAAAAATCTTCTTCTCAAGAACCACTAAGCCAGAAAAGCTGAGATTTACATGAAAGCTTCCTGACATAATGCAGATTCAAGTTTGTTCAAATCATGGGCCCCTGGGGTTGGATGGGGCCACAAGGGGGGATCAAAGTTTTACATACAAATATATAGGAAAAATCTTTAAAAATCTTCTTCTTAAGAACCACTGAGCCAGAAAAGCTGATTTTTACATGAAAACTTTCTGACATAGTGCAGATTCAAGTTTGTTCAAATCATGGCCCCCGGGGGTAGGATGGGGCCACAAGGGAGATCAAAGTTTTACATACAAATATAGGAAAAATCTTTAAAAATCTTCTTCTCAAGAACCATTGGGCCAAAGAAGTTGACATTTACATGAAAGCTTTCTGACATAGTGTAGATTCAGGTTTGCAAAGGGTAGTTTGGGCCATAATAGGAACTAAGGTTTTACATGCAAATATATATGGAAAGTCTTCAGATATGGGCCAAGGTGACTCAGGTGAGCGATGTGGCCCATGGGCCTCTTGTTGATACTCATTTTTTTAAATCAGATTTTTTTTATTGATGAATTGCTGCCATGAAGTAAGGAAAGGACATTTTTAGAGCCATCAGATTTCTGGAATAGAACAGAACAGCAGA
>NC_079170.1:8784062-8909062 GCF_947568905.1 Ostrea edulis | reverse complement strand
GAATATTCTCAGTTTATGGTCTTGAGGCCAGGTCTAGCTGTTTAAATCTTCAGATGGCTTATTTTGATTTTTATGGTAACTTTTATAATAGTATTTGTAATATTTTATAATGTATTGTGTAAAATTGATTGTATTGATAATGATGGAATGTCTAATAAAATTGAGTAGCCGATACTGAACTTTGTCTCTGCCTTTCATGGAAACAGGTTGGATATGATAAGGCTATTTGTTCAACCATTCCGAGGTTTATAGTTGTAGTAATCAAGTATATGCATATCACGCTTTGTGCCATATCTGACTTAACAATACTTCTTCCTTAATTCATGATTTTAGCAATTTTGAAGTGTAAGTCAGTTAGGGGGCGAAATTTGATATGATTGTACTGTAAATGATGCCGACAAAATATTGATCCACTTAAAATTACAGTCACAGTTTCCAGTGGCGTAGCTAAGTTTGAAATATTTTTAAGCAAGGGGGGGGGGGGGGGGGCAGCCCCCCCAAAAGCTGAGGACATTTTTCGTAATATGTAATAAAAAATTTAACGAAAATATTTGTAAGCACGTGCATACAGTGCTACAGTGTAGCTACGCCGCTGGTTTCTTTATAAAACATTTCAAATTGATTGGTATTGTGTGTGCTGAGAAATCTTGCTGGTGCAGTAATTGTTCTCTTTCCATATCACCCATCACATGAATCTGAAGGACGGTCCAGGTGTTGCCTTATCATTGTTTAACTTTATACAGAGGTACAATTCAAATGAAATAGCATCATCCTGTTTTTGTTGTAAACTTTATATCTTCTTTTCCAGAACCACTGACCTTGAACAAACTTTCAACAAAGTATCTTTAGGTGAAGGCAATTCAAGTTTGTGGAAATACGGGGTCACGCCCATTTTAAAGGGGAGATTTAGTAATAGAATGTTATGGAGCTCCATGGACATAAACCAAACAATTGAATATACCTTTAATTATTTGAAGACATCATCAGTTCATTTGATGCTCGCAACAATTCAATATTGAAGATCTCCTCAAATCATTAATAGTATAAATTTTGAATTATTGCGCGCATTATTATTGCTCTCTTTAAATGAATTGATGATATCAACAATTGAATTCATGAGCGCTGCAATTTAATTGAAGAGAGCAATAATTCAATTATTGCGCACATTGATCGAATTGATGCGTGCAGTAATTGAATTATTGCTCCATTCCATTGAATTAACGACATCATTAATTCATTTGATGCCAGCAATAATTCTTTTAGAGAGAGCAACTATATGATTACAGGTATCTTCAATTCAACATATCCACAATTGAATCAATGATCTCTTATATTGAATTGTCGTTCCGCGCATTAATACAAAAGCTTCATACGTAAGTTTAAGATATTTATCTTCAATTAAATCAAAGAAATCATTTATATTGAGCTCTAAACTAATTCTTGCGAGCAATATTTCCACCAAAGTGATACTCTCATCAATTGAATGAACGAGAGCAATAATTGAATTAATGCGCGCATCAAATCAATTGTTGTTCTCATCAGTTCAATATATGGGCGCATTAAATCAATTCATGAGAGCAATAATTGAATTGATAAGATTTTAAATCATTTAAAGATATCTTCAACTGTTTAAGTTTACGTCAATTTGGTGCTCCATAGACTCATACAGCTTAGAACTATATTGCTGACTTATAAATCTTGTTCTACAGAACCAGATAAATGGAACGATTTTAATCCATTTTCAGCACATCAAACGTTTTGTGATAGTTCTTCACATTACTAGGACAAGACGATATCTAAATGTGTAACCATAAAGCTTCTATTTTATTGGACAAACCACATAGCGGTTTTTGTATAGTACAGTACCAACCAGACCCAACCTGACAGAAAGCAGTCCCGTGGTAGTCCCAGAAAACAAACCGAAAAGCAGTCCCAGCGGTCCTAGCAGTCCCTGTAGGCGGGGTTCAAATAACTAGTGGAAGAAGCTAAGCCGACAGTGGGATTATCAATAAACATTTTTCGATAATCGCTGAAGCGCGTTAATACGGTAGTCGAAATCGAAGATAAATGACTTACAATGTCAATGGCGTAGCTTCCTATGAAGCACGGAAGAATGTGCTTCCACATTGTTGCGGTAAAAAATTAAATAATTTAAAGTCAAGTTAAAATGAATATTGAATTTTAAATAATATCAAAACATAAATAAATATTTGGTCGAAAATGCTGAATGATGAAAAAAAATTGCAGTAAAACTAATGGATAATCAGTTGTTTTTTTAAATTGAAGGAAGTTACGATGTCCATACCCCATGTGCCTGTGTTTAAAATTAAAGAAAATGTGTATTGGAGACTTTGAAAATACCTTTCTTAATTGTCTAAAATGCAACAGCTTCCGGGGGCTTCACCCCCTGCAGGGATTTGCCCTGGACCCATTGGGGGCCTTAGGGAGGCCCTCAACCCCCTACCCTGTCTGTTTCCATATTTATCTTCCTCAAGCTATGCCGTTGAATGTAATTAAAGAGAAAAACAATACATTATACATGAAAACAGCACTTATTCAAAAAACTTGTGTGACACTTTTTCGTGCATTTATAACAAAATGGTACAGTTTAGTTTATGAATACGAGTGAAAAAAAGATACATGCAGAGTTTATAAGGCTGATAACCACAATTTCACAACGTAAAATCAATTGACATCCATGTTCTGTCAAGCAATTTTGATGTTGTTATTCATTATTTATTTTCTTGAATATTTCATATTTGGGTTTTGAAAATTATGTAGCATAATCATATTTATTTCTTGACTGGGTTATTGAAATAAATGTGTTTAAAGTCGCCTAAATGATTTATTCACTTATCGTATATATTAAACTAGCAAGAACTGCTTTGCACTGACGTGTACACGTATTTTTAATTTGTAAATGATTGGTTAGATATGGGTTGCTTATTGCCAGCATTGTAAAATTGTCAATCATAACATCACGTTCACGCCTGGGTGAACAATAAGTCCCGAGGACTGCTGGAACTGCTTTCTACAGCAGTTCCAGAGCAGTCCCACGTTTTGAGAGAGCAGTCCCCGGGACTGTTTTCTGGGACTGTTTCGATGTCAGGTTGGGTCTGATTGGTACTGTATTGTGCAGTAATTAAAATGATTTCTTGCTAAAATGGACAATATCAGGTGTAGAATCAGTATACACATGTATCTATCTATTTCAAGTTTGATATTTGAAATGTGTGTCTTTCAGATGTTGTTGTCAAATAATCATACTGTATTTCAAGTTAAAGATGACCATCCCTTTTATCACATTCTAAAATGGCAAATGTCATTACATGTTTCTGATTCGATATGCAAGAGCTTGTTCTGCGTATAGTCAGTTCTCAAATCGAGGTAAGCTACTGACAAACAAGTTGATGGTACAGTCTCGATTGAAGTCAGCATTTCGCAAATTCTATGGTCGTTATAACGATCTAGTTCGTCAATACAACCTATCATTGGGTCAAATGCTGTCTGACGTGTTTCATACCGATTGTTAAGCCGTTCTTGGCACACTGATTTTGACTACGGATAACTCCGTTTACCTGATCAGGATATAGGGCTCACGACGGGTGTGACCGGTCAACAGGGGATGCTTACTCCTCTTAGGCACCTGATCCCACGTCTGGTGTGTCCAGGGGTCCGTGTTTGTCCAACTATCTATTTGTATGGCTTATGGGAGGTATGAGATTGATCACCGTTCGTTATCTTCACTTTGCATGTATTGATAAATTAAAACATACAACATGATTTACAACTGCTCTGATCAGTGGTGAAAGTACTATACTGTATGCATACTTATTTTGACATACATGTAACTGGATGTAAATATACAACATTTAAAGCTTGATTCAAGTAAAAGCTAGTGACGATTTGGGTATATTCTAAATCATTTCAACTAAGAATATAGGCATACTTGAAATAAAACCACAACAGTTTGTGCATAAAACATGCTTTGTTTTTAACTATGATAAATGATACTACGTTCTTGCAGTGTACAATCATGTATTTAATAAACAAAGCGCATCGAAAGTACCCATCTCTACCAAACGTATCTAAAGACTTTTTATTGATCTCACCCTATTTTTGTCCTTTCTTGATTACCCCCTTCCCCCTTTGAAAGGGATACCATTATTTATTTGAACAATCTTGAATTCCCTTCCATAAAGGATGTACCAAGTTTGATTGAAATTGGTCCAGTAGAGAAAAAGATAAAAATGTGTAAAGGTTACAGACAGACGGGCGAACGTGTGGATAGGTGACAGACAAAAGTTTGAGCTAACTACGGTACCGACACTTTTAGAATAAGGCGAGCAGATTTAGAAAAAATATCACTTTTACATAATTCTATCATGTTCCATCTTAAAAAGTATCCAATTCAAAAATAAAAATAAATCATAATATTTAGAAAAATCTCGAAAAAAAAATAATCTGAATTTGTTAGCCGTACTAATTTATACAAAGGACAAAATAAAAATTAAAAAAAACCCCAAAAAACCCCACAAAAACCGGCGTACGCGATATTGTATGGAGAGGGGAAAATGAAGGAATGGGATTATCACCTTAATTTCATGATCATTAAATAGCACTATAGATACAATTTATAATAAACACATCTTGACTTGAGAAGCAAAAACAAAAAAAACAAAAAAACAAAAAACAAAAAAAACAAAACAAAAAAAACCACGTAGGATATCCTTCTGGCACTCCAACTCCAAACTCCAAAATCCTTATTTTTATTATTATTATTATTATTTATTTATTTATTTTACACTTTATATACTTTGCTTGTATGCCATTTCCTACTGACTTCATTAATCAAGTTTCATGTATTTTCATGTCTCCCGAAGAAAATTTTGAAGAATTCAAGATTCATGGCCTCTGGAGGGTCTTCCGACTGTAATGACTCAAAACTGTTTTATTTGTGGGTACTAACTAACAATCCCAATCTGATAAAATGAGATCCTCCATCTGCTCCTTTGTTTTTATGTTGTAGTGACAATATGAAAACAAAGGAGCGGATCGGGGATCATATTCAGGAGCTAATCAGATTGTAAAAAAGCCTTACTCAAGGGGGGGGGGGGGCACAATCATACTTCTTCCTCTTTTGAAAAGTGTGGGGACGTGTGCCCCGGCTGTGCCTTCCCCTACTCCCCTGTACTGTGTACGAACATTGCCTAATATAAATGAGATATAACTATTTTCACCGTGAGAACATTTTCCTTGTAACTAACAATTCTATGACGGTTTAAAACGTGTAGTACGAAAAAAAAAAAAAAAAGTAGTACGGAGAGAATAGGTTATGTACATGCAAGAAATAATGCTTTGAGTGCTGAGAACCTGCATATTAGAATTGAGTATTTTTTTAACCGTGGTATATTCTCATCTGATCAATCTATGTTAATTTTGTGTTAAAAAAAGTGAGAGGGCACAAACCCACTTGTGCTCCCCCCCCTCCCCCCCCCATCTTCCAAAAGTCCCCTTGTCCTACACCCAGGTTCGACACCCCCATCCTCCTTGCCGAAAACGGAAATGTCACACATATTCATGTAGTACAAGCATGGTAAATATAAATATTGCAGTCATCAACTTGCATCTTATACATGCACATAACTTTGTACATGTATGTTGTTTTCTTGTATTGGAAGCAATTAAATATTTAGATATCTTATCAAAAAAATTTCCTCTAGGATTATTATACAATGGGCATTCGAGTAGAAAATGTAATTCATCCTCTGTTGAACTTGAGATACATTGTTGACAGACTCTTTCACATCTAGGAAGAATTTCATATAAATTTACCACAGTTATCAATTTTTCTTTCATATCTGCCTGTTTCTATCCGTAAACAATGATTACTAATTCTGAATTTAGTGAGAAATACTCGATAATCTCGAGGTTTTAAATTCATGTATTTTTTTCAAAATTGAACAACCTTTTGTACTGAAAGTATGTAGGCCTAATTAATTTTCCAAATCCTTGAACTGGTACGGATATTTTCCCAAAAGTTTGAGAAATTGTTACTGATTTGCTTTGTTACGTACAATTTGACTTTATTTTCATTTAATTTTTTGCAGTGGGACAAATTGATATTTAGTTTTTCACTGTAGAATAATATACTACAATACCAGTCACTATTAATGGACTTAATGGATCTATATAGTAAATGGACTTCAGGTGAACGATATACCCGTTGCGATACTAGTTTTACCTAAACTCATACTCTAGTGCACGTGCAACGTGGTGCATATATTCCATAAACTATTTGTTTTGTGCAGTAGGAATTCAGACCATGTTTTATAAATGGATTAGTATTATGATGTTGGCAATATTGGTAAGTAAATGTACGGGTACGTGTGCTTAATTACCGAATGTCACGACGAAGCTCAAACTGAAACTTGTAAGCTTACCGTGCTACTTAATTAATTAAGTTAATAATAATATTCAACGTATAACGTACGAAAGGATAATGAACAATTTTGTAGGATTTAAATCAACATAAATGATTATTGTTAGATAATGATGAAAGTGAAGTAGATGAAATTCGCACGACTGACAAGTACATTATAGGCCGACCTTTTTGCACTTGAGACTGTTTTGAAGAGTTATCTGCCCTTTGTAAAAATAAGAAAAATCCAATTTTCTGAAAATGTGTGTGGTAAATGATTATTTTAAAAAAAAAATATTTTCATAAAGAGAAAATGTATCTAACTTTCTGACAAGAGATTTGTATACAGGAGTGTAGCGGACATTATAAGAGGGAACTTGTGCTGCCTCGCTAGAGATGTGGTAGAGTCTCTCTCTTGATCATGCAAGTTAAGCAACAGCAAGCGTGATCAGTACTTGGCTGGGTGACCACTACAAGTTACAGGATATAAGCCAAAAACTGTCCATTATGTGGGAGAAAGAATTGATCGAGGCCCGTTGCTTGTCGTAAGATCTAGGCGACTAAATGGGGTAGTTCTTCAGAAGAGACCGCATAAACAGAGGTCCCGTGTCACAGCAGGTGTGGCACTATAAAGATCCCTCCCTGCTCAAAGGCCATAAATGCCAAGCATAGGCCTAAATTTTGCAGCCCTTCTGCAATGGTGACGTCTCTATATGAGTTGAATATTCTCGAGAAGGACGTTAAACATATACAGTGAATCAGAAGTCTGGAAATTTTTTGGGTTTCAGAAAAATAAAGCCAATCTTGACGTCATATCTAGGAAATACACCCATTTCATTCCTTGTTAATAAGGCTAATAGATGTCAGCAGGGTTCGAAATTAACTTTTTCAAGCACTAGTCCGTACGGACTAGTCACTGTTGATGTTCACTAGTCCGCAAAGCATTTCACTAGTCCGTTCAGTATATCATAAAATGATCTTCATTTTAATCAAACCAAACACATCACAGTTGCAAACAATTCAATTTCTGACACCTACAGAAGAAAAAGAGACCACCATATTTTATTTCGCATTCAAAATCTTCAGAAGCATACATTATTAACCTCCGAGTTAATCCTTTTATAAACGTCCATAAGTGTGTTCGAGATCGATGTTCCTGTTCTTTTGGTGCTCAGATTTTAGAGTCACAGGAGTTCGAAATTTTATCAATAAAGTCGATAAAATTCACTCGATTGACCAAGTCATGAGCTATAGTGTTATGAACTACTGTGTTAGAGTCGCGAATGACGAGAACATGTGCGCACAAACGTGCATGTTCTCAGACCACACTACTTGCAATTCTTACACCTAGAACACGTTCTCGTGATGTGTACTCGGCGTTCGGAATCGGCAGGAATTTGACAATTTGTGCACGTTCGAAGAACGGCGGTCTCGAACGCACTCCATGTGTTTGGAAGATCAGGATGTCATAGTCATGCAAACACTTGACCATGCAGGTAATCAACCATAAGTTCAAACATCTAAGAGACTCCGACAAATCTTCCGGAAAATCTTTACCACATTGAAGATTGATTTCTGGATTTTCACTAGTCCGTACGGACTAGTGCTATAGAGAGTTCACTAGTCCGACACGTTTTTTACTAGTCTCGGACTTACGGACATGAGTTAATTTCGAACCCTGATGTGTGTATGTTGCACATATCCATCAAACTAAAAAGAAATAACCCCCAAAATAACAAACATTAAATTTATAGATAGTGAGTAGGCTACATGTAAATACCAATTATATCGATCATTGATCGATACAGTTCTTCTAATTTTGACCGATTATTAATTATGAATATTTTCCAATATTAAGGTCACATACTTTCTGAAATTTATATCACATATTTTTAATAAATTATAGCCTCTTTTTGTTTGAATTTTTTAATGACATGTTTTTGTATACTTTTCAATACAGATCAGCTATGTTAGAACAGACAGCCTCATTCAATTGTTAAGATTAACTGTATATCAGGGCTTAGGAAGGATAAACAATAATTGGGGCCAATGGCCCCAGTCATGATAAAATTGTGGGGCCATTTTAAAATTTATGGGGCCCAGAGTGTACACTGGGGCCATTTCTAAAATTAGTACTTTTAAATGATTGATACCTTATGTGGCTGTAAATGATAAAATGGTCATATTTCTGATGAAATTGGTGCAAATAAAACAAAACAACTAATAAATGGATTCTTAATTGATTTATTAGCAAGATGTCTTAAAAGTGGCACCAGAGTTGTCGAAAACTGTCAGTCCTGTCTGCAAAGTCAGTAAAATTTTCACTGGACCAATAATTTTCTAGAAAATGTCGGTCCAAATGACCGTTTGAAAATATCAGGTGTGATCCCATTATGTTAGAGCTCTGGTTCGAGATGTGCAAGTGAAGGTCACTCAAACAACATGGCCGCACGGCTGATCAAATATATGAAAAGTTCTCTACCCAGGAAGAAAAGACTGATCGTGGTAGCTCAGTTGTAGACTGTTTGCTTCGTAACTGGAAGGTCGTGAGTTTGAGTTCTGCTTGTGCCATGGCCACGTCAAACCGAAGATGTAAATATATCCTCGCCAAACGCTCGGCATTTAGCAGTGAAAGTTACAGGTCTTTCGGATATTACCTCCAATGCTGCAGCAGGTTTTAAGTTACACGTTAAAAAACCCTCACTACTACAGCCTTGAGTCAAAGTACAAAGCATGGTCTAAATTTGTGGTGTTTCACCTACAGCTGGTGACGTCTCAATATGAGGGGAAAATTTCTGACGGGACGTAAAACAAACAAACAACTTGGTAAGAAAAGAAAAAATGCTGAATCTGGACCACTTAGAAAATTACATATAGGCTTCCGTGGTGTTCATGAGTGAGGAGATGGTTGGAAAACTGACTGTATTTGGCTGGATATTATGAGTGGGAGATGCATTGCTGTTAAAACAATAAAAGGCATTTGGTGCAGTTCTTTTTTTCTTCGTTCTTTCTAGGACCTGTTTTTGACTCACCATAGAAAAATAATGTTATGTTACGATCTGTGTCGGCATGTTCAATGTCGTTAAGGAAGTATCTGAAGTTTTTGTTAACCATTTAAGAAAGTTGCTGATATCATGCATGCACGCGATTCTAGAAATATTTGGGAATGCGGTACATCATTATCACATTGCGCCATTTTAGGAAAGTATGCACACATGGCGCATGGTGCATCCCTTTCCCATTCTCTGGTATTATTTGATGCATATATTTTCTAAAACTTTAAACGAGATTTGAGCAGTCATTTGCAGTTCACACTTCATCAGCTGTTTATAGTTCAGTCATCTCATGTAAAAACAAAATGGGTTTTAATGACTGATCCATAAATGAATAAAGGGATCAGCATTATTGCCTTCATGAGATGGTATGAAATTTTCATCGTTGGACCTAGTTGGACACTGTACTGTAAAACATATACTTCATGTGACTGGAAATTGGACCCAGGACTCCTGAATCACTAGTTAAGTGGTCAACCCACAAAGGTATCATCATAACCAATGTTCATTTAAATGCTAACTCATCACTTCTATCATACTTAAGTTTGTCATTCATACATTATTACGTACAAGTAAATTTTTCTGATCACCGGTTGTCTGTCGTCTGTCTACATTTTCGACATCTTCTCTCGAACCACTATACCAATTTCAACCAAACATCATTAGTGTTGGGAATTGAATGAAAAATGATAATCGATTAATTATTTGTTAGAAGCAAATAAATTAACTTTCTTCAATTCAAATTAACATGTATATTACTACACTTTATCAATAGGTACTGTGTATAATATATCAAAGAAAAATCATATCAATTAAAGACTATACTAAAACAAAAGAAATCTTCAGACTTGTATTAGTCTTTTCTGAGTATTTCCAAACTATGGATTTTTTGTTTACTAGATGATCGAAGAGAAACTTTCAACTCAGGAATTGAAAAATCTCCAGATTACACACATGTATAATAGTGTATATTTTGAAAAATTGATAATTGAAAAAAATTAACTGAATTTGAGTTTTGTTCCGGTTCATTGAGTTTTGATGGATTTTTCCCATTTAAGTTCTAGGGGTGGGACGATGCCCTTTCTAGCCGATCCAATGTATACATTACATCACAATACTTGGCACACGATATGATACATATTGCAACTTTGCATACCAATAAAAGCAAGAAAAAAGGATTTCAGATTCATTCAGTTCAAAACAAAACAGAAAAAATATCACTCGGTTCAGCTTAAATTATTTGACTAGAATGAAATAAATATCAGGCCAAAAATAAAAATTGATTTGTTTGATGTACTCTGACCGACCCGTGAAAATCGCCCCTACCCAATCATTTTTTTCAGTACTTTTAATTTTTTTTTTAATTTGGTTTCCAGGGAAATAGATATTGTTTCATTTTAAAGGTTTATATTCTCTAAGAAACTTTTTGATGAATGTTTTATAGCTATAATTATTAAATCTGTCTTGTCCAATGTTTAATGAAAACATCAATAAATTTCTAAGTCTGCGTTTTTATGACAATAATAAATTTTTTCGATACTGTAAAAAAAAATAAAAAAAAAATATATACCTACCTACCTACCTACCTACCTACCCACCTTGAAAAATGTGGGTCGGAGTACATCAAACAAAAATATTTTTAATGATGGCCTCACAATGCTCCCAAAACCTCCGATGTTTCTTACACCGTCATGGTTGTCAACTCACCCAATTTTGTCGGGTTGCACCTGATTTTTTGGACCTGTAACCCGATTATTTTATCACGCATGGAATTTCCAGTTTGCAACTCAAGCTTGGATCTATATGTAACCAATGCCTATGGCCATGTACATTACAAATAAGTTATCAAAGCAGGTGTTAACAATTATCAGTGAGTTGTTTTGACAAATCGGGATTACACTCCCTATGTAAAATGGCCTCCACTAGGAAGAGATCCTCATCAGGGCCAGCAGACACACCAACAAACTTATGTATCTATTAACAAATCTGGGAAAACAACTTTTCATGGGTAAAAAAAGTTACTGAGGACATTGCAGCATGAAGCTAAATGTCCATTGTGTATCTCCTACTTGTCTGTTAGGCCTGGAGCTAAAAGTGATTGGACAAAACATGCCAAAACGAGAAATCATGTAAAAAATACTTAAAGAGGTATGCTACACCAGAGAAATTTGATGTAGATGAAAAGTGGAGAATATGTACAACAATATTTTGAAGTTGAAATTTTTTAAATCTACTTTAATTTGTCCAAAAATACAGTTTTAGTAGAAGGTAATCTGAAAAAAATCTAAAACCCCTGCTGGACTTGAACCTGCAACCTACAGTTCAGTAGTCGGTATTCTAACCTACTGAGCTATTCAGCTAGGTATTTAAATGAAAAAAGAAAAGTCTAATATTGCTGATATCGATTTTTTCATCCATATTTTTTAAAGGAAGTCAGCCATTATGACGATGTAGAGTACTACCTTAAGTTAATTAGCACATTTTTGCCATATCGTTTTCTGATGTTAATTTTGTAAAGAAAATACACACTGAATTCAGATCTGAATTAAACAATGTAACCTTAAATATCCTCTTATCATGTAAATTTAATCAATCTGTGTTCAACTTTGAATATTGTGAATATCCATCTCCATCAGTCTTGAAATATTCAAAATGTGTAACTGTCAGTTAGTATGCTTCTTTCTAGTAAAATATTGCACAATACACAAATTTCTGCTATAAATATTTTTGAAATATAAATATACTTATAAAAAATATAATCCTGCTAAATATGTTGTGAATGCCATTACCCATTATGATCAGACTTTTTGCTTTTCAAAGAGGATTATGACCCTCTTATTACATGTTCAATAAGCACTTTCAAACAGATTAGTAACTTTCTGATTTAGCAAGAAAATAATAAAACGAAATGTGACCATCTTATACCAATTTTGCAATCTCATTAAAATTGTGGCAATTTTTAACAAGTAAACTGCACCATTGTAGTAAGCTGTTATACCGAGTACCTACAGATAGTCAAATGTTGTATGCATCCAATAGACAACTTGCAAGACACTTTTCATGAATAGTAGAGTACTGCAACAATATTGATCTAAACAATACAGAAAGGAATAAGAGTTCATGAGAGAGGTCTATAGTTTGAAATAAGAATTTTTTTCTTCACATGCACATATGAACACATGCTCTGTTAAGCCATGTATAATGACCAACTAGTGTAAAAATACTGTAGCATTGACCTACAAAGCTGAAAACATTGAACAACAACACCATATCAATGAAATGCAGCATTATATAACATACATTTACAGAGACATGGAACTATTGTTTTAAAACCTAGGTATTCCTGAGTCAAATTAAGTATACGTACTAAAGAGAAGAAAACAGATAAGCTTAAGAAGATATGAATCGGTCAATATCAATAATGCATACTTGATCTATATTGCAAGAAAAAAATTCATGAGAGGGTATAGCTTGAAAAAAAGATCATATTTTCCTCACATGCACCCATGATCTATTGATACTAAATGTCCAGCTGAATACAAAGAACTGGAAGAAAACTGTAGCATTGGAACTACCTAGCTGAAAACATTGAACAACAACACCATATCAATGAAATGCAGCATTATATAACATACATTTACAGAGACATGGAACTATTGTTTTAAAACCTAGGTATTCCCTAGTCAGAAGTAAATGTGAAAAGAAGAAAAAAGAAAAGATAAACTAAAAACAGATTTGAATCATTCAATATCAATATTGTACAGACTACCTAAACTTTTTATCCCAAAATCACATGCAGCATTCATCAGTTTCAATGTCAAATGAAATTTTATTTTACAAAACTTGTACTAAAGGGACTAGCTGATTCACAATTTCTCCCCAAATTTTGTTTTTCACTTTATCATGACAGAAGCTCATTATAGAGAGTTTATTATTTGTTTTCAAAACAAAGATTGAGGTGTGTTATATTGTTTACATAGACATATCAAACAAATGGATATTGATCTAAGTTTATTATATACATGTATATCACATCTCAAGTATACTTTTGGTAAAATGTGTCATTTAATAGTTAAAATTTGTGATTGTACTAATTTAAACGAGGATGCTTTAAATTACAAAATTAACGTTTCACTGGTTTGTTTGTTTACATAAAAAAGACTCGAGTCTTTATAAATTTTTACATAACACAGAATCAAAGCTAAAATATTGCTCTTATCCTTACATTCTGACAGTCCAAATTTTGTTGTCAACATTAAATGAGTTATATTTTTTATTTTTAACATCAAAAATGAAAAATATTTTGAACCATGCAGTCCCTTTAAAGCAGGATTGTTAGATACACTAAGGCTAATGAAATGCACTGAAAGTAGTACATATAACTGGGTATTTCAACAACAACCCTCATCTTGCAGACTGACACCAGGGGCGGATCCAGGAATTGCAGTTATGGGGGGGGGGGGGGGGGGGCACTTTATGAGGTAGGGGGTCTGGGGGCCTGGAAGCTCCTGGGGTTTTACCGATTTTATAGGGCTTGAAATATGTCTCCTATTTAGTCATTTGTACTATTTTCTATCATTTTTAATAAGGTGAAATTAATAAAATGATGCAAATTCTAAGGGTTTTTGGAAAAAAAATTAAGTTATCCCAATAAAGTAATTAAAGAAATATCCACCACTGGACACTTCAGAGAGCAAGACTTTTCTCATATACAATTAGTGTCTTATTAGCTTATTCAACTACATATTGTATGTCATGAAGCAAAGACTTCTGATACTATATGTTGCCTCAATAGTCAATTCTGCACCAAGTGTCACCACTTTAATTTAATACATGTTCAAGCTTTACTCATAGAGTGTCAGTAAGGTAATCTATGACTGCTGCACAGGTAGAAACTATATTGGGTCTGAATTTTTACTCACAACAACATAAATATTTTGTATGCTCAGGTTCACAAAGTTGGAACATAAAGAGTTTCAGTCAAAGAGAGGTAATCACTGCATTGGAGAGGTCAAAGTTGAGAACAGTGGAATGTGAAACAAACAATGGCGATGCAGGCCTACGAGAACATGGACAGAAATTGTTATTTCTAAGACTTACATTGACATTCTGATTTTAATTCCTTGTTCTTGTAGACTACTTGTACCATATTTGACTCTCTTGAAAAGACAAAACAAATTTACTGATGAGCCCACATGCAGACAGCTTCATTTTCAATGTTGATATAAGAAATAACAACTATATAAATAGATATTTACTTATTGACCAATCAAGGGCCCTCAGGGGGCATATACAAATTAACAATTAAACATTATAACTACATGATACAATTTACACATGTGTACCATAAACACATGTTAAGGGTTTCTACATTGACATAGGTATTGAATTCTCATCACAATACTGATTGGAAATGTACTGTACAATAAGTGTGCTATATGGGAAGTAAAGTAAAACAATATTATAAAATGTTGTCACAAACACAGAAGGTACCAAGGGACGGTGCCTGAGCCAAGTCGATCAGACTGGCAGTCTTGTACCCTAAGTGTTTGAGACAGCTTATTATAGGTAATTTCTTTCTGGGCCGGCTGATCAGTCAGTTGTTTTGTCTTTTCAAGAGTACAAGTAATCTACATGAAAAATGATCATTTCAAATATCCTGTTGGAGGTAAAAATAAAAATCCTGAATATGAATTAAAAGTGAAGAGAAGATTTATATGGAAGTACACTTAATTTACTTTTTGATTAGGCAATTATGAAAAGAAAATAAAGGTGTCAGATCTTCTGAATTTGCATCTGAGAATTCCCAATCATCACAACATTCCCCAAATCCCCCTATTTCATGCTCAAGATATTGATGATATGTACTCAAACTCAAGAAAAACAGCCCAGAGAAAACACACTTTGAGCATGTCACCATGCATGCATGCATGATCTGAACCTAATTTTCATCCAAAAACAAAGAATTAGGCAATCTTTTCTTGATTTTAAATTATCACTTATTAAATGACATCATTAATGTAATAACTATATGAAAGAAGAATGATGAGACAATAATCATGTACACTGCTCAGTAAAGACCAAGTAAAATGGAATCTGTGATACATTAATTATCAGTGATTTTTTAAGGCCCATTTTGGGTCCGAATTTCGGCCCTTTCCCCTCCTAAAAATTGCCAATTTCTTCCCAATTTAGCTTGCATTTTCCCCAATAATAAAATTATGAAAGGAAAACGTATTTGAAAAAAATAAACATTCAATGTGAATTATATAAGACTTAACAAAGAGTTATGGGAATGATTTGGATAGAATAGTTGAAAATTTTAGAAGGTTGAAGAAAATAAAGATACTATAATGTTTGATATGAATTTAAAAGTAAACTAAGATAAAATTGATTTTTCCCAATTTGACTGAAATGTCAGCAATTTTTCCCAATTCGAAAGCCACAGGACCTTGGTAAAAAATGTAGAAAAATCACTGATTATTATATTAAGGAAAGTCTGTTTACTTATGCACACCACATTGGAAACACAAGATAGCACAACTGATGAATATCTATTATATATATCAACTGAGCTGAAACTTCATGTGATTAATGTGTGGAGGTATAGCCATGATTTAATTGGACAAACTGAACTATTTCTCTCTTCAGTTCTAAGGAATGTGATTAGGTTTACTGAAACCTATTAATTGATTAATCTTATAATGATTAACAAACTGAGCAATAATCAATCAATGAATTCAAAGTAAACAAATAACTGTTTAGACATACTGCAAATCAGGCCACCAATATGGTATGCCAGGGTATATTGATTGATTGATGTTTTCCACCACACTCAACAATTTTTCAGTTATATCTGGTGGTGCCCAGTTTTTGTTGGTGGAAGAGAGAACCCAGTTACAATGTACCTGGGAAGAGACCACCGACTTTCCGAAAGTAAACTGGGAAAGTTTCTCACTTACCAGTGTGAGCTGGATTAATTCGAACCCACACTGACAGAAGTGAGAGCTAGGCCATGCATGTGATGATGAGCGCGATGCTCTAACCACTCGTCCACGGAGGCCTTGGTATGGGTATAAATATGGTACTCGTGAATGATAAATAATAATAATAATAATATCCTTTATTTATACAGGATTGCACAATTAGTTGTATAAACTAGTTTACATTGTGGTCCTGTCTATAACATATATACATATCGAGAACATAATATATCACAAAGCATGGAAATATCACAATTTATATACATACTGATAAGAACTAAATGAAAAGAGACAATAAACACACGAGTATCATTGAGGATCAAAATAATGTTTTAGATAGACTGATTTAAAAGATGTGGTAGTTGTGCATTTTCTTATAAAATCTGGTAACTTATTAAACTAGTTCCATAAAATTGAGCACTGCAGATGAAATTGATGATGAATACTTTGCATTGGACAGAAGTGGACTAATTTTATAACACAATTAATTATATACTATCCTTGTTCTCCAGTGCTGTTTAATATATTCAACATTTAATCTATGTATTATGTATCTGCTTATTCTACGAGGCTGAAGTGGATTTCTGTTTGATATATCCTTTAGCACCGACTCTTGCTGCCTGATGTTGATGTATCAGGCATAATATATTTGCATTATGGATAGCACACATTTACATAACAACTGAGTACTTAGGGTACAAGTGATATTTATGATAGGTAGATATTTCCGATGAATGGGGGAAGAAAGGAAAAACAACTTACCTCTTGAGTTCGCTCGAATTTTCTCTTGCGCGAATAGCATTTCATAGCTTGTCATTATACCATATCCTTTTGCAAAGTTAATATCGTATTTTTATAGAAACAATTTAACATAAGTTCAACACATAATCGAAGCGTTTCCGATCGCCATTTTCGAACTAATGTAGGTCGTGCATGCGTACTCCGCACTATATATATATACATCGAGAGAGGCAAAATTGTGCATCTTATTTCAAACTTGTACATTTTTCTTTTTATGACTCCAAAATATAGATTTGATAATTTTAGGACTGTTAGATGGTATCTTTCTTTGTATAAATCTAGAATATCTTTACTATATATATTCTATTTCGAAAAGAAAATCGTGAAAAAGAGCCGTTTGCCTCTATTGTGCACTGCAGACGACTTCGATATATACGGCGAAAATGGGTACCCTTGCAAACACTGTTCAAACTTTATGAAAACACAATATTACAAGCAGTTGTTTCTTGTATTTGAAAGAGAAAAGAACACTCTTTAAAATGATATCAATTTTAATTCCCAAATCTGTAGAATAAGAAAATAACAGCTGTTTGAATTTATGCGAGACCATAGAGGCAAACGTTTTTTTGCACCTATGTTCCGTTTGCCTCTATTGGTCCATACAGACGACAATTTTTGCCGCGATTGGCCCAGTAGTATATATATATATATATATATATATATATATATATATATATATATATGATTGGTATATGATGTTTACTTTACGAAACGTTACGTATGAAGTGTCACGTTCTCGGTTACAGACCTAGTGTGTAATACAGGGTAAATATTAGAAGTGATATGTTATCTTTACAGTTATTTGTTAGAGGGCTGTATCCAGTCGACACAGATAAATTTAGACACTGTATTTGTGTTTATTTGACTTCAGTGTAAGGAGGTAAGCACATTTAGCATCAGTGTCTACTGAAAGATCATGACTTCTATCCTGTACACTTCACGCTTTGAACAAAATGATCTAGCGATAAAATAGTTATTTTCAATACTACGCATAGAGTTTATGCTTTCAGAGACACTTTACAATCTAAAACAGAGTGGACGTAATATCACTCCTTTCGCTCGCTTCCTTATCTCTCTCTCTCACTATGAACCTCTATATCATTGATTCCTACCGGTAAATATTTATAAAAGAATTTTTTTAAACTGGACGTTTTACAATCATTGTATTTTTAATGGTGTTTTTGAATAAATCAATTATGATAAATTTACATGTAGGCAATGAGAAATGATTAATTCGTACTGCTTTAATTACTTGAAGTATAAATTGGATAAAATGTGATGAGAGTACGTATATCTTTAAGAAGTAGATGTTATACTATTAAGCATTTAAACAAAAAGAAGATATTTCACAATCTTGCTCCACTTTCATCATCAATTCAGAGATTAGTGTGTAAACATCACGTGATCATAATCATATGATTTGCCATCATATATCAACTTTAAATCTGTCGCAAACGCAGTCCACAAAGGTGAGATATACAGTATATTTCAATAATTGAAATTCTAAAACAAAAAATAATGGTATTGTTACCGTTTCTTTAAAACATCTTTCACCATGGAAAGAAAAACCATTGTATGTCAGGGAAATGAAACATTGTTCTGCGTATCATCATTTTTTTTTTTTATCGAGGCAGGCTAGTGGCAAACAAGTTAATGTTACAAGGGTTTTAACAGTCTCGTTTAAAGTCGACATTTCGCAAATTATATGGTCGTTATAACAATTCAAATCTACCAATACAACCTGTTGTTGGTTCAAATGCTGTCTGACGTGTTTCATACCAAATGTTAGACCGTTCTTGGCACACTGACTACGAATTACTACGTTTACCTGATCAAGACATAGGGCTCACGGCGGGTAACAGGGAATGCTTACTCCCCCTAGGCACCTCATCCCACCCACCTTTGGTATATCCATGGGTCCGTGTTTGCCCAACTCTAAATTTTTTATACCTTAGGGGAGTTATGGGATTGATCACTGTTTGTTATCTTCACCTTCTCGTATTATAGTTTTTTTCATTCCAAAGTTATGATATGAATAATTATACGATTGACAAATGATGTTCATAAAACGAAGACAAACAGTTTCATACATATCTACGATTATACTAACACGTTGCAGAGTTGGTTACTAGATTAAAAGATGCAGAAAAAACCAGTTTGACTTAGATAGTGCTATAAGTAATACAGTTGATTTTCAACAGTTCCAACATTAACATTTAAAAAAATCATATAGTATTTACCAACTTTCAAAATTTCTAAGATTTACATTAATTTTGGAATTTGCCAACTTTAAAGGTGCATTTACCAATGTTAATGGAATTACATCTTTAATCGACATTTTAAAAAAATAAATCAATATCATGTAATCTTACATGCAATATGAATAGACTCTACATTTCCTTTTCCACAATTGCCCCCGTACAGACGCCTGGGGATCTGGGTTAGAATAGATCTTCAGTACCCCTTACTTGTCGTAAGAGACGACTAAATGGGGTGGTCCTTTGGATGAGACCGCAAAAACCGAGGCCCCGTGTCACAGCAGGTGTGGCACAAGAAAGACCCATCCCTGTTTAAAGGTGATAAGTACCGAGGATAGGTTTAAATTTTGCAGCCCTTCACCGGCAATGGTGATGTCTCCATATGAATGAGAGATTATCGAGAGGGACGTTAAACAGTATACAATCAATCAATCAATCAATACACTCCGTCTAACAAACGCAAGACGCCAATTGATGAAGTTTTCCGTCCAATGTTTCGCTTGATACATGCATCAAACAAAGAATTACAAGTAATTAGAACAAACTTTCATAGTATCAATGGCTGATAACAGGTTTGCCACATCCTTATCAGATGATAATTTCTAGTCATGAATATAAACAGTGTGAATCTATACAAGGATACATGGGTAGTATAAAATATTGATCAATAAGGTAGATCGTTTTGATAGCTCCAAAATTCTTATATTATAGTATTACCAACTTTAAAAATTTCTAAGATTAACATTAATTTTAGGACTTGCCAACCTTAACGTTGCATTTACCAAATTTTAAGTAATAACATAATTTCATAGACATTCACATGAAAAGATTAAATAAAGTTAAAAACATGTAATGAATAGGGAATACATTTCCTTTTTCATAATTTCCACCAAATTCCATTCGAAATACTGTAAACAGTAAAATTAGAAAAATAAAATTTATAAATTTTCAACTCAAATCGTGTCATGCCCCTTTAACTCGAGAGTCTGTTTAATATTTTTTATTACATACTTTGTTATATCATTCAAAAATAGAACAAACTTTTATTGTATAAATGGCTGATAACAGGTTTGCAATCTCCATACCATAAGATAATTTCCAGTCATTTGTATAAACACCGTGATTCACATACAAGTGTTTATTGGTAGTACGATTGAATGAGAACGATGGGCTTACTAAATAAAACACGACTTTATTTGAACGGCTGGGAATATTCCGAAAGAAATAAAAGTAAAATGTGAATATAAAATTTCGTTTTTTACTATACATGAGGCCATGAACATCAACGCTTCTCGCCATCATACTTTTCATAAAGCGCTAACATTCTTCATGAATTATGCTGGCGTAAAGCGCCGCAGTTCATGTATTTGTTAAAATAGAACTGCCATTATACATGTAAAATATCAAACGAACATTGCTCACGGCAAATACTATTTGTATACGGATCCGTGCAAGAACATGCTTTATTTTTGTTTGACATTTGATTTGTTTCGAATATAATAATAATAATGATTGGTTTTATATAGCGCCTTATCCAGCGTATGCTACTCAAAGCGCTTTACAATTATATACTATTGATATACAATGAAAGGAATCGGAACAATCTCTGAAAACTTGATATACCTTTTGCCTTTCCTTATGAAAGGTGAAGATAACGAATAGCGATAAATATCATATCTCCTATAAGCAATACAAAATAGATAGTTGGGCAAACACGGACCCCTGGACACACCAGAGGTGGGATCAGGTGCCCAGGAGGAGTAAGCATCCCCTGTTGAATTGCTATTTAATGAAATTAGATTACATATAGTCAGAGGTATACATGTCTCGGATATGGTAGAATTAAATACGTGTTGTACAAGTGAAATTTATCTGAATCTACAAGATTCTTTTATTTTGTGTACAGCAGGATAAATTGGGGTTCAGCTCTACGGGCAAATTTTTGATTGCCCCCCAACCAAAAAATTGTGTATCTATGATGTTCAAATCAAGTCTATATAGATTGTTGAAAAGATTTGCTCGAGCTTAAGAATACGTTTTACATGATGATAGATTGTGTATGTATTTTAGAAAATGGTGTTGCGGTTCACTGTGCTGTTAGCGTTTACTGTGTGTAACGTTGTCGATGGATACACGTCAGACTGTGAGTATATTATAATTGATAGTAATAAAATGTTACTAGTTATACTGTCAGTTTGGGGGGAGTTACCAAGGGTATGAAATGGAAATCTGTATTCTGTGAAGCGAAGCTGTATCCTAATTGCGGATTTCCATTTCACCCCCTCATACCCTGGATGACGTCATATCATCTTAAGTAGGTGCCTAACTGCCCGTATAACGAATTTACCCCGCAGAAGAATTTTAAAACGTTGTTCAGATTTCAGTAACATGTTCAATAAATATTATTCAGTTAATAGTTAAACAGAAAACCATATAAATACAGTCACGATAAAAGAATTTCATAATATTTCTAATCTTTATTTATAGTCACTGTATGGACATCATTTGTTTACATTATTGACGAATAGAACATAATTTCATGTCCACTGATTTACTTATACCAGTGTATTGAAATATTTCGGGGCACCATGTGATTTGTTTTCATCCAATCATGTATCTACAAATTGTCTGAGACTGCATATTACACAATTGTTCATGAAACTGCTTTATGTTTTGGAAATAAAAACAAAAACGTAAAATGACGTTTTCTGTTAAAAACTGACAGCAGACTTTCGTATGTTATATTACTAGCGCAAACGTTAAAATAAAATCTCGAAGTTATTGAATCACTACTCAACCTTAAAAAGAGAATTCATATTCTACTTTCACTTGAATTTTCACTTCTTAGGGACCAAATAATGTCAAACAATTTTAATCGTGTGATTTGTATGGTATCCTTTTTCTTGTAGTGAAATTTGATAAATACTGTGATGATTTCGACACCATAACCATCTATAGTGACGATGTTTATTACGTCAAATGGAGCGGAACCCCTTTATCAGACACCTGTTCTTTCCGATTCAGTCCCTTCGACTCCGATTATAAAGTATGTGTCGAGGCGACGAGTTTTTACATCTCAAGCTGTAGCACTCGCCTCAAATATTATGGAGGGCTTATAGCAAGCGATTTGGAAGACGTAAGTATATCTTTATGCCCCCGCATCGATGATCGGGGGCTTCAATGTTGTCCTGTCTGTCTGTCTGTCTGAAACTTTAATTTTGTTCATAACTTTTAAATGATGAGTGATAGGGATCCCATGTTTCACATGCACAATACCTTTCTTGTGGCAATAATTTTCTATTGATTTCAGCGTATTTTACCTTGTGACCTCGACCTCTTAATCTATTTGAGGTGGGGCTTTCATATTTTGTACATAGTTTATTAGAGTTCTTTTAACAAGACCTTTCATTTGATTCGTTTACCTGATCAGGATGTAGGGCTCACGGTAGTTGTGACCGGTCGACAGGGGATGCTTACTCCTCCTAGGCCCCTGATCACACCTGTGGTGCGTCCAGGGGTGTGTCCAGGGGTCGTGTTTGCCCAACTATCTATTTTGTATTGCTTATAGGAATTATGAGATTGATCACTGTTCGTTATCTTCACCTTTCATGCAATGATCTTTGACCATGTGACCTAGAGAATTGACCCAAATTTTCAAAACTTTCACCAAAACTTTAATCTTCCTCATTACTTTTGAGTGGGTAGTGATAGGGCTCTCAAATATCATGCCATGTGTGCATTTCTTGTGACAAGATCTTTTGTGTGGTACTAAAGTTTTTGACCTTGTTCATTGTCTCTTTGTTGCCACTGGGAGCATAATATTTTATAAACACATCTTGTTCTTTAAATCAAATCATATTTCACATGACTGATTTACTTTATGGCTAAAATTTCGTTCATTTGAAAATAAAACGCTTTAATTACGAATTAAAATCGGAGATGAGTGTGTTTACTGTACATATGTAAAACTTATACGGTACCAATTTTGATGCACCAGATGCGCATTTCAACAAATAATGTCTCTTCAGTGATGCTCAACCGAAATGTTTGAAATCCGAAATAACTATGAAGTTTTAGAGCTATTATAGGGAAAAACAGTGTGCCAAAAAAAGTGGAGTCAAATTTGTCAAAGGATAAGAGCTATGCGTGATATGAGAACAATTAAGTGGGATAATCAAAACTTACTAAATCTAATTTCTTTGTTTATATCTACATTACAGAGCTATAGCTGTCTTGATCCCACCCCTGACAAGTTCTGTGGTGATACATTCGATGACGTCAAGATCCGCCTAACAACATCTTCTTCCTCTTTCTTACCAGGATTCTTTACATTGAAAGTAACAGCAAAAAACGGAAATCGAGGTACATATTTTGTCATTCACACTGTAAGGATTTTGAATTATCGGTTGTGCGCATGCAAGTTCAAAAATCCAAGATAGATAATCTAAATTTACTATTGGGTAGTAAAATACAAAATCCACGACATAATGGATAATTTAAATTTACAGCTGAGTGGGTAAAATACAGAATTCACGACATGAAAGATAGCTGTGTGGTGCAAATACAATTTCAGAATATTGTGTATAATTTGGATTTACAGCTAGGTAGTGAAAATATGAAATTTGCGGCTAGACATATGTGGGTGGCAAATACTTCTTGACAATTTCATTCTTGAATTTTTTTTACAATTTTATTTTAGATTCAAAATATACAATATGAATGAGTTTTTTGAAACAGATTCTGAAATTCCTTGTTTTCACTTGGAGATTATTGATTTAATATCGGGAAATCGTCTGACGTATTGACGTCAGAATTCCATCATTTATACGCTAAAATAGGTAGCATGGAACTTTTCTGTTTCAAAATGTAATTCAAGTCTTCTGATGATTTAAGACCAGTGCAATATGTGCTGCTCATTTCTTGCCAAACTAATTTTTTCTCTAATTGAAGAATTCACGCTTTGTAAGGAGAAAAAGTCTATCTAATTCTTGAAATCTTTGTCAATATAATCGTCATTCTATAAGCAAAGAATTAAATAAATTTACATCAAGTATAATCAAATCTGTACCATATCGGGTAAGTGAAATATGTTTTATTCAGCTATTCAAGTACATCATACATGTACTTACGTTTTTTGATATTTTAAGAATATTATACATGCAAGATTTTACCTTTTTCTACAGTTGGTATTGTTGCGGGATCAGTCGTTGGTAGTATCGTCTTTGCTATCATCGTTGTCGCTGTGATCGTCGTAATCTGTCGACGACGCCGGTATTACCCACCAGGTGTGATAGTGAGTCCTGCAAACCAACCGCAGGTTGTGACTTCTACATCTGCATATTCTGGAGGTAAAATTAATGATACTTAATTCACAACCAAATTTACTAAGAGAGAGAGAGAGAGAGAGAGAGAGAGAGAGAGAGAGTAATTTTCAAGGGCATTATTTGTCAACTGAGACGTAAAACAGTTTTTGATTCTGAACCTGGATTGAACTCCTTGAATGCGTTAAAAATGAAGAAAAATAAATTTGAGAATAAATAAAGGCGACCTCTTGATAAAAATGTATGATTTGTGTTTAGACCCGCCCACTTTGTTTATCATTGTTCGTGAAGGAGTGAAAACTGCTTGTTGCAAGGGTTTTAAAATCAATCTATTTTTTGGCATTCTTAATGGCCACCCCCCTCCACCCCACCCCCCCCCCAAAAAAAAAACCCATCAACAACAAAGGTAACAATTAAATCTATTCCAAAGCCATCGTCTGTAACGTCTATGTATAAAATTTTAAGCTTTATACAGTAGCTGTGCTTTTGTTGACCACGAGAAAATGGCCGAATCCAATAGCTATTTCACTTCATCCTTTCTCCGCAATGTTACAGCTACATGTATATTGTATGTATAAACAAGAGATTCTAATGTAAAAATTACAACAAAAGGTCGCAAGATGTATAAATTCTATCATGTCCGTGGTGAATTTTATGCACTGTAAAGTTGTTTTAATTACTTGAGTAAGAATGGGTAAATATGGCAGCTAATGCCCCTTTGACAAATGGAAATCCCTTAAAAATTCATCCCAATCTTACTCACTATCACATACCCATGGTGTTGATAAAAAGAAACTCTTATGTCTTTTCAGGGGTTGTGAATCCGAATTATTCTAACGCCGCAGGGGCGGGAGGTGTGATGAATTCGTACCCACCACCATATAACGCCACCACAAATCATCCGCCTCCATACACCGGAAGTACAACGTCATATCCTAACCCCGGACAGAAAAACGCCTATCCCTCTGGATATCCGAATCAGCTTCCGAATAACCAAATTTAAACTTCTGTCATAATTTCGACAATGTATGTTTTGAGTTGGCATATTGTATATATGTACTGTAATTCCATACTAAAGTTATGAATAGATGAAATTGATTCTTCGAAATTGCACATTTTGATGCATGTTGATTTTTAATTACAAAATTGTAAAAATTCTCAAATTGATTAATACGTTCTGTATATTGTGAATGTTGAAAATATCGAGTTTCCCAAGATGAGTTTGAGCAGCTAGTGGATCTAAGAATAATTTAATTAGTCCGTCATTCCGGAATTCTTGACAATGAAACATACACAAAACAAGAATAGCCAAACTGGAGACATTAGAATAAAGTAAGGACCACACATTGAGACTCGACAAAGGAAAGATGAAATGATGTCACGAGAACATGGAGAAGTTTGGATTATGTAATATTTTAGTCTTGATCGACAATCCTCACTGTTTTAAATCATTATCACCATCACTAACCATAGTCTGTAATCTAGAAAGGTGAGCACAAATATATCGGAACCAGATTAAAAAACTATTTCTTGTGTATGAGAAGGAGGGAGAGAGAAAAAGAAGAGAGACAATAGCTTATCTTTGAAATCTTTGTTGGGATACTACCTGTGTTAACGACATGTCTCTATATATGTCTCTGATTCTAGTAGTGCAGGAGATTTGTCTTTCAAAAAACATCTTGCTGTAGAGATAAATAAAGTATCAGTTGGGAATATCTTAAGCGAATCCTTGTGATTTTCTGTATATCAGTACCATACATTTACATCATATATCAAATTTTCTGTGTGCACCTCTCCGACAAAAATGCAAATGATTGATACAAAAATACTTCGGGCAAGAGAATCGTGCTCCTCTGAATTTTAGCCATTGCATTACGACGTGTCTTTAAAATATTTGTCTAATATATATACATGTATATATATTTTCTAATTGACATTTTTTTTAAAAAGATTGTAACTGGACATTAAAAAAATATTAACAATTAAAGATTTTAATTTTTGTGATACGTTTTATTTCAAATATTCGATCATTCAACGGGGTCTTTTGTACACACTTTATTTGATATTCATATTATGTACAGTATCAATCTCGGCGAAATTTGGGCTAAAATCTCTTATTTGTCAACACAATTCCGGAAACAAGAGGCCTATGTGCCACATCGCTCACCCGAGTCACCTTTGCCCTGCCGTTGTTCAGCTGTTGTGATTTTAAAGATTTTTATCAATCTTTATTCCCACGAAAAAAAATTGACTACATATTGTGGTCTCAACTTAGCCCCACCAAGGGATTAAATTATAAATTCACATAATACATAGATGCCTCAAGACCAAAGTGACTAGCATGATCTTGCTGTACTGAATAATACCAAGGTCAAAAGGTCATACATCATGGTATGATATGAAAGACCTTGCCATAAGAAATTCATACACAAAACATGAAAGCTCACAGGGTCAAACACCAAAGAGCAACAAGGTCTTGTCATAAAAAATGTACCAACAAAATATGAAAGTTCTACCTTAGATAGTTCAGGAGATATTGATTATGTCAGCTTTGAAAGTAGGCCAAACTCCAAGGTCAAACACCACTCAGTAACAAGTTCTTGTCATAAACAAATATATACAAAATATCAAAGCGCTACCCAGATTAGTTCCGGATATACAAAATAGGTCAGGATTTCTTAAAAGTAGGTCAAATTCTGAGCACAAGGTCAAAGAACATGATATGAAATGAAAGGTGTTGCGATAAAAAATTATAATGCAAGATATGAAAGATCTACCTTTTAAAATACCCTGAGTAGTTCACTACGTATTGAATGTCAGACTGACATCAAAGTAGGTCACACTTCCAGGGTAATGTCACATGATCACACACCATTGCACCACATGGAAGGTCTTGCAGTGTGCAGTATATATATATATATATATATATATATATATATATATGGTATGAGAAATGAATATATATATATATATATATATATATATATATATATATATATATATATATATATATATTCATTTCGAAATTAAGGATCATCTCCCTCACGCATAGCTCTTATCCTTTGACGAATTTGACCCCACTTTTTTTTGGCACTCTGTTATTCCCTAAAATAGCTCAACAACTTCATTGCTATTTCGGATTTCAAACATTTCGGTTGAGCATCACTGAAAAGACATTATTTGTCGAAATGCGCATCTGGTGCATCAAAATTGGTACCGTATAAGTTTTACATAGTGTAAGACAACAGACTATAAGTTTTACACAGTGTAAGACAACAGACTATACGTTTTACACAGTGTAAGACAACAGACTATACGTTTTACACAGTGTAAGACAACAGACTATAAGTTTTACATAGTGTAAGACAACAGACTATAAGTTTTACACAGTGTAAGACAACAGACTATAAGTTTTACACAGTGTAAGACAACAGACTATAAGTTTTACATAGTGTAAGACAACAGACTATAAGTTTTACACAGTGTAAGACAACAGACTATAAGTTTTACACAGTGTAAGACAACAGACTATAAGTTTTACACAGTGTAAGACAACAGACTATGACTATTCTACATGTACTTGAGGATCTTGACAATGTGGTTTTTAAAAACAACTTCTGTTTTTGGTTTCATTACGACTTAACCCTGTATGCTTATTTATCACAGTCCCGCGAGTCGTACAACAAAATACACACTACTCAACAAAATACACACTACTCAACAAAATACACACTACTCAACAAAATACACACTACTCAACAAAATACACACAACTCAACAAAATACACACTACTCAACAAAATACACACTACTCAACAAAATACACACTACTCAACAAAATACACACTACTCAACAAAATACACACTACTCAACAAAATACACACAACTCAACAAAATACACACTACTCAACAAAATACACACTACTCAACAAAATACACACTACTCAACAAAATACACACTACTCAACAAAATACACACTACTTGAAGATCCTTGAACATTACATTTGTAACCCAGAGCATGATTCTTAAGTTTTTATAAATTTTTATAACTGTCTGAAGAGGCATTAAAGCCGAAAGCGCTAACAGTGAAATGTTATTCGAGTTTTGTGTTTCTTGACTTTTATTATTGGATATATATATATATATATATATTATATATATATATATATATATATATATATATATATATATATATATATGATTGGTATATGATGTTTACTTTACGAAACGTTACGTATGAAGTGTCACGTTCTCGGTTACAGACCTAGTGTGTAATACAGGGTAAATATTAGAAGTGATATGTTATCTTTACAGTTAGTTGTTAGAGGGCTGTATCCAGTCGACACAGATAAATTTAGACACTGTATTTGTGTTTATTTGACTTCAGTGTAAGGAGGTAAGCACATTTGGCATCAGTGTCTACTGAAAGATCATGACTTCTATCCTGTATACTTCACGCTTTGAACAAAATGATCTAGCGATAAAATAGTTATTTTCAATACTACGCATAGAGTTTATGCTTTCAGAGACACTTTACAATCTAAAACAGAGTGGACGTAATATCACTCCTTTCGCTCGCTTCCTTATCTCTCTCTCTCACTATGAACCTCTATATCATTGATTCCTACCGGTAAATATTTATAAGAGAAATTTTTTAAACTGGACGTTTTACAATCATTGTATTTTTAATGGTGTTTTTGAATAAATCAATTATGATAAGTTTACATGTAGGCAATGAGAAATGATTAATTCGTACTGCTTTAATTACTTGAAGTATAAATTGGATAAAATGTGATGAGAGTACGTATATCTTTAAGAAGTAGATGTTATACTATTAAGCATTTAAACAAAAAGAAGATATTTCACAATCTTGCTCCACTTTCATCATCAATTCAGAGATTAGTGTGTAAACATCACGTGATCATAATCATATGATTTGCCATCATATATCAACTTTAAATCTGTCGCAAACGCAGTCCACAAAGGTGAGATATACAGTATATTTCAATAATTGAAATTCTAAAACAAAAAAAATAATGGTATTGTTACCGTTTCTTTAAAACATCTTTCACCATGGAAAGAAAAACCATTGTATGTCAGGGAAATGAAACATTGTTCTGCGTATCATCATTTTTTTTTTTATCGAGGCAGGCTAGTGGCAAACAAGTTAATGTTACAAGGGTTTTAACAGTCTCGTTTAAAGTCGACATTTCGCAAATTATATGGTCGTTATAACAATTCAAATCTACCAATACAACCTGTTGTTGGTTCAAATGCTGTCTGACGTGTTTCATACCAAATGTTAGACCGTTCTTGGCACACTGACTACGAATTACTACGTTTACCTGATCAAGACATAGGGCTCACGGCGGGTAACAGGGAATGCTTACTCCCCCTAGGCACCTCATCCCACCCACCTTTGGTATATCCATGGGTCCGTGTTTGCCCAACTCTAAATTTTTTATACCTTAGGGGAGTTATGGGATTGATCACTGTTTGTTATCTTCACCTTCTCGTATTATAGTTTTTTTCATTCCAAAGTTATGATATGAATAATTATACGATTGACAAATGATGTTCATAAAACGAAGACAAACAGTTTCATACATATCTACGATTATACTAACACGTTGCAGAGTTGGTTACTAGATTAAAAGATGCAGAAAAAACCAGTTTGACTTAGATAGTGCTATAAGTAATACAGTTGATTTTCAACAGTTCCAACATTAACATTTAAAAAAATCATATAGTATTTACCAACTTTCAAAATTTCTAAGATTTACATTAATTTTGGAATTTGCCAACTTTAAAGGTGCATTTACCAATGTTAATGGAATTACATCTTTAATCGACATTTTAAAAAAATAAATCAATATCATGTAATCTTACATGCAATATGAATAGACTCTACATTTCCTTTTCCACAATTGCCCCCGTACAGACGCCTGGGGATCTGGGTTAGAATAGATCTTCAGTACCCCTTACTTGTCGTAAGAGACGACTAAATGGGGTGGTCCTTTGGATGAGACCGCAAAAACCGAGGCCCCGTGTCACAGCAGGTGTGGCACAAGAAAGACCCATCCCTGTTTAAAGGTGATAAGTACCGAGGATAGGTTTAAATTTTGCAGCCCTTCACCGGCAATGGTGATGTCTCCATATGAATGAGAGATTATCGAGAGGGACGTTAAACAGTATACAATCAATCAATCAATCAATACACTCCGTCTAACAAACGCAAGACGCCAATTGATGAAGTTTTCCGTCCAATGTTTCGCTTGATACATGCATCAAACAAAGAATTACAAGTAATTAGAACAAACTTTCATAGTATCAATGGCTGATAACAGGTTTGCCACATCCTTATCAGATGATAATTTCTAGTCATGAATATAAACAGTGTGAATCTATACAAGGATACATGGGTAGTATAAAATATTGATCAATAAGGTAGATCGTTTTGATAGCTCCAAAATTCTTATATTATAGTATTACCAACTTTAAAAATTTCTAAGATTAACATTAATTTTAGGACTTGCCAACCTTAACGTTGCATTTACCAAATTTTAAGTAATAACATAATTTCATAGACATTCACATGAAAAGATTAAATAAAGTTAAAAACATGTAATGAATAGGGAATACATTTCCTTTTTCATAATTTCCACCAAATTCCATTCGAAATACTGTAAACAGTAAAATTAGAAAAATAAAATTTATAAATTTTCAACTCAAATCGTGTCATGCCCCTTTAACTCGAGAGTCTGTTTAATATTTTTTATTACATACTTTGTTATATCATTCAAAAATAGAACAAACTTTTATTGTATAAATGGCTGATAACAGGTTTGCAATCTCCATACCATAAGATAATTTCCAGTCATTTGTATAAACACCGTGATTCACATACAAGTGTTTATTGGTAGTACGATTGAATGAGAACGATGGGCTTACTAAATAAAACACGACTTTATTTGAACGGCTGGGAATATTCCGAAAGAAATAAAAGTAAAATGTGAATATAAAATTTCGTTTTTTACTATACATGAGGCCATGAACATCAACGCTTCTCGCCATCATACTTTTCATAAAGCGCTAACATTCTTCATGAATTATGCTGGCGTAAAGCGCCGCAGTTCATGTATTTGTTAAAATAGAACTGCCATTATACATGTAAAATATCAAACGAACATTGCTCACGGCAAATACTATTTGTATACGGATCCGTGCAAGAACATGCTTTATTTTTGTTTGACATTTGATTTGTTTCGAATATAATAATAATAATGATTGGTTTTATATAGCGCCTTATCCAGCGTATGCTACTCAAAGCGCTTTACAATTATATACTATTGATATACAATGAAAGGAATCGGAACAATCTCTGAAAACTTGATATACCTTTTGCCTTTCCTTATGAAAGGTGAAGATAACGAATAGCGATAAATATCATATCTCCTATAAGCAATACAAAATAGATAGTTGGGCAAACACGGACCCCTGGACACACCAGAGGTGGGATCAGGTGCCCAGGAGGAGTAAGCATCCCCTGTTGAATTGCTATTTAATGAAATTAGATTACATATAGTCAGAGGTATACATGTCTCGGATATGGTAGAATTAAATACGTGTTGTACAAGTGAAATTTATCTGAATCTACAAGATTCTTTTATTTTGTGTACAGCAGGATAAATTGGGGTTCAGCTCTACGGGCAAATTTTTGATTGCCCCCCAACCAAAAAATTGTGTATCTATGATGTTCAAATCAAGTCTATATAGATTGTTGAAAAGATTTGCTCGAGCTTAAGAATACGTTTTACATGATGATAGATTGTGTATGTATTTTAGAAAATGGTGTTGCGGTTCACTGTGCTGTTAGCGTTTACTGTGTGTAACGTTGTCGATGGATACACGTCAGACTGTGAGTATATTATAATTGATAGTAATAAAATGTTACTAGTTATACTGTCAGTTTGGGGGGAGTTACCAAGGGTATGAAATGGAAATCTGTATTCTGTGAAGCGAAGCTGTATCCTAATTGCGGATTTCCATTTCACCCCCTCATACCCTGGATGACGTCATATCATCTTAAGTAGGTGCCTAACTGCCCGTATAACGAATTTACCCCGCAGAAGAATTTTAAAACGTTGTTCAGATTTCAGTAACATGTTCAATAAATATTATTCAGTTAATAGTTAAACAGAAAACCATATAAATACAGTCACGATAAAAGAATTTCATAATATTTCTAATCTTTATTTATAGTCACTGTATGGACATCATTTGTTTACATTATTGACGAATAGAACATAATTTCATGTCCACTGATTTACTTATACCAGTGTATTGAAATATTTCGGGGCACCATGTGATTTGTTTTCATCCAATCATGTATCTACAAATTGTCTGAGACTGCATATTACACAATTGTTCATGAAACTGCTTTATGTTTTGGAAATAAAAACAAAAACGTAAAATGACGTTTTCTGTTAAAAACTGACAGCAGACTTTCGTATGTTATATTACTAGCGCAAACGTTAAAATAAAATCTCGAAGTTATTGAATCACTACTCAACCTTAAAAAGAGAATTCATATTCTACTTTCACTTGAATTTTCACTTCTTAGGGACCAAATAATGTCAAACAATTTTAATCGTGTGATTTGTATGGTATCCTTTTTCTTGTAGTGAAATTTGATAAATACTGTGATGATTTCGACACCATAACCATCTATAGTGACGATGTTTATTACGTCAAATGGAGCGGAACCCCTTTATCAGACACCTGTTCTTTCCGATTCAGTCCCTTCGACTCCGATTATAAAGTATGTGTCGAGGCGACGAGTTTTTACATCTCAAGCTGTAGCACTCGCCTCAAATATTATGGAGGGCTTATAGCAAGCGATTTGGAAGACGTAAGTATATCTTTATGCCCCCGCATCGATGATCGGGGGCTTCAATGTTGTCCTGTCTGTCTGTCTGTCTGAAACTTTAATTTTGTTCATAACTTTTAAATGATGAGTGATAGGGATCCCATGTTTCACATGCACAATACCTTTCTTGTGGCAATAATTTTCTATTGATTTCAGCGTATTTTACCTTGTGACCTCGACCTCTTAATCTATTTGAGGTGGGGCTTTCATATTTTGTACATAGTTTATTAGAGTTCTTTTAACAAGACCTTTCATTTGATTCGTTTACCTGATCAGGATGTAGGGCTCACGGTAGTTGTGACCGGTCGACAGGGGATGCTTACTCCTCCTAGGCCCCTGATCACACCTGTGGTGCGTCCAGGGGTGTGTCCAGGGGTCGTGTTTGCCCAACTATCTATTTTGTATTGCTTATAGGAATTATGAGATTGATCACTGTTCGTTATCTTCACCTTTCATGCAATGATCTTTGACCATGTGACCTAGAGAATTGACCCAAATTTTCAAAACTTTCACCAAAACTTTAATCTTCCTCATTACTTTTGAGTGGGTAGTGATAGGGCTCTCAAATATCATGCCATGTGTGCATTTCTTGTGACAAGATCTTTTGTGTGGTACTAAAGTTTTTGACCTTGTTCATTGTCTCTTTGTTGCCACTGGGAGCATAATATTTTATAAACACATCTTGTTCTTTAAATCAAATCATATTTCACATGACTGATTTACTTTATGGCTAAAATTTCGTTCATTTGAAAATAAAACGCTTTAATTACGAATTAAAATCGGAGATGAGTGTGTTTACTGTACATATGTAAA
Organism: Ostrea edulis; assembly: GCF_947568905.1. NCBI lineage: Eukaryota > Metazoa > Mollusca > Bivalvia > Ostreida > Ostreidae > Ostrea > Ostrea edulis. Next base: position 8,874,481 of record NC_079170.1, on the reverse strand, counting down.
ACTTATACGGTACCAATTTTGATGCACCAGATGCGCATTTCAACAAATAATGTCTCTTCAGTGATGCTCAACCGAAATGTTTGAAATCCGAAATAACTATGAAGTTTTAGAGCTATTATAGGGAAAAACAGTGTGCCAAAAAAAGTGGAGTCAAATTTGTCAAAGGATAAGAGCTATGCGTGATATGAGAACAATTAAGTGGGATAATCAAAACTTACTAAATCTAATTTCTTTGTTTATATCTACATTACAGAGCTATAGCTGTCTTGATCCCACCCCTGACAAGTTCTGTGGTGATACATTCGATGACGTCAAGATCCGCCTAACAACATCTTCTTCCTCTTTCTTACCAGGATTCTTTACATTGAAAGTAACAGCAAAAAACGGAAATCGAGGTACATATTTTGTCATTCACACTGTAAGGATTTTGAATTATCGGTTGTGCGCATGCAAGTTCAAAAATCCAAGATAGATAATCTAAATTTACTATTGGGTAGTAAAATACAAAATCCACGACATAATGGATAATTTAAATTTACAGCTGAGTGGGTAAAATACAGAATTCACGACATGAAAGATAGCTGTGTGGTGCAAATACAATTTCAGAATATTGTGTATAATTTGGATTTACAGCTAGGTAGTGAAAATATGAAATTTGCGGCTAGACATATGTGGGTGGCAAATACTTCTTGACAATTTCATTCTTGAATTTTTTTTACAATTTTATTTTAGATTCAAAATATACAATATGAATGAGTTTTTTGAAACAGATTCTGAAATTCCTTGTTTTCACTTGGAGATTATTGATTTAATATCGGGAAATCGTCTGACGTATTGACGTCAGAATTCCATCATTTATACGCTAAAATAGGTAGCATGGAACTTTTCTGTTTCAAAATGTAATTCAAGTCTTCTGATGATTTAAGACCAGTGCAATATGTGCTGCTCATTTCTTGCCAAACTAATTTTTTCTCTAATTGAAGAATTCACGCTTTGTAAGGAGAAAAAGTCTATCTAATTCTTGAAATCTTTGTCAATATAATCGTCATTCTATAAGCAAAGAATTAAATAAATTTACATCAAGTATAATCAAATCTGTACCATATCGGGTAAGTGAAATATGTTTTATTCAGCTATTCAAGTACATCATACATGTACTTACGTTTTTTGATATTTTAAGAATATTATACATGCAAGATTTTACCTTTTTCTACAGTTGGTATTGTTGCGGGATCAGTCGTTGGTAGTATCGTCTTTGCTATCATCGTTGTCGCTGTGATCGTCGTAATCTGTCGACGACGCCGGTATTACCCACCAGGTGTGATAGTGAGTCCTGCAAACCAACCGCAGGTTGTGACTTCTACATCTGCATATTCTGGAGGTAAAATTAATGATACTTAATTCACAACCAAATTTACTAAGAGAGAGAGAGAGAGAGAGAGAGAGAGAGAGAGAGAGTAATTTTCAAGGGCATTATTTGTCAACTGAGACGTAAAACAGTTTTTGATTCTGAACCTGGATTGAACTCCTTGAATGCGTTAAAAATGAAGAAAAATAAATTTGAGAATAAATAAAGGCGACCTCTTGATAAAAATGTATGATTTGTGTTTAGACCCGCCCACTTTGTTTATCATTGTTCGTGAAGGAGTGAAAACTGCTTGTTGCAAGGGTTTTAAAATCAATCTATTTTTTGGCATTCTTAATGGCCACCCCCCTCCACCCCACCCCCCCCCCCCAAAAAAAAACCCATCAACAACAAAGGTAACAATTAAATCTATTCCAAAGCCATCGTCTGTAACGTCTATGTATAAAATTTTAAGCTTTATACAGTAGCTGTGCTTTTGTTGACCACGAGAAAATGGCCGAATCCAATAGCTATTTCACTTCATCCTTTCTCCGCAATGTTACAGCTACATGTATATTGTATGTATAAACAAGAGATTCTAATGTAAAAATTACAACAAAAGGTCGCAAGATGTATAAATTCTATCATGTCCGTGGTGAATTTTATGCACTGTAAAGTTGTTTTAATTACTTGAGTAAGAATGGGTAAATATGGCAGCTAATGCCCCTTTGACAAATGGAAATCCCTTAAAAATTCATCCCAATCTTACTCACTATCACATACCCATGGTGTTGATAAAAAGAAACTCTTATGTCTTTTCAGGGGTTGTGAATCCGAATTATTCTAACGCCGCAGGGGCGGGAGGTGTGATGAATTCGTACCCACCACCATATAACGCCACCACAAATCATCCGCCTCCATACACCGGAAGTACAACGTCATATCCTAACCCCGGACAGAAAAACGCCTATCCCTCTGGATATCCGAATCAGCTTCCGAATAACCAAATTTAAACTTCTGTCATAATTTCGACAATGTATGTTTTGAGTTGGCATATTGTATATATGTACTGTAATTCCATACTAAAGTTATGAATAGATGAAATTGATTCTTCGAAATTGCACATTTTGATGCATGTTGATTTTTAATTACAAAATTGTAAAAATTCTCAAATTGATTAATACGTTCTGTATATTGTGAATGTTGAAAATATCGAGTTTCCCAAGATGAGTTTGAGCAGCTAGTGGATCTAAGAATAATTTAATTAGTCCGTCATTCCGGAATTCTTGACAATGAAACATACACAAAACAAGAATAGCCAAACTGGAGACATTAGAATAAAGTAAGGACCACACATTGAGACTCGACAAAGGAAAGATGAAATGATGTCACGAGAACATGGAGAAGTTTGGATTATGTAATATTTTAGTCTTGATCGACAATCCTCACTGTTTTAAATCATTATCACCATCACTAACCATAGTCTGTAATCTAGAAAGGTGAGCACAAATATATCGGAACCAGATTAAAAAACTATTTCTTGTGTATGAGAAGGAGGGAGAGAGAAAAAGAAGAGAGACAATAGCTTATCTTTGAAATCTTTGTTGGGATACTACCTGTGTTAACGACATGTCTCTATATATGTCTCTGATTCTAGTAGTGCAGGAGATTTGTCTTTCAAAAAACATCTTGCTGTAGAGATAAATAAAGTATCAGTTGGGAATATCTTAAGCGAATCCTTGTGATTTTCTGTATATCAGTACCATACATTTACATCATATATCAAATTTTCTGTGTGCACCTCTCCGACAAAAATGCAAATGATTGATACAAAAATACTTCGGGCAAGAGAATCGTGCTCCTCTGAATTTTAGCCATTGCATTACGACGTGTCTTTAAAATATTTGTCTAATATATATACATGTATATATATTTTCTAATTGACATTTTTTTTAAAAAGATTGTAACTGGACATTAAAAAAATATTAACAATTAAAGATTTTAATTTTTGTGATACGTTTTATTTCAAATATTCGATCATTCAACGGGGTCTTTTGTACACACTTTATTTGATATTCATATTATGTACAGTATCAATCTCGGCGAAATTTGGGCTAAAATCTCTTATTTGTCAACACAATTCCGGAAACAAGAGGCCTATGTGCCACATCGCTCACCCGAGTCACCTTTGCCCTGCCGTTGTTCAGCTGTTGTGATTTTAAAGATTTTTATCAATCTTTATTCCCACGAAAAAAAATTGACTACATATTGTGGTCTCAACTTAGCCCCACCAAGGGATTAAATTATAAATTCACATAATACATAGATGCCTCAAGACCAAAGTGACTAGCATGATCTTGCTGTACTGAATAATACCAAGGTCAAAAGGTCATACATCATGGTATGATATGAAAGACCTTGCCATAAGAAATTCATACACAAAACATGAAAGCTCACAGGGTCAAACACCAAAGAGCAACAAGGTCTTGTCATAAAAAATGTACCAACAAAATATGAAAGTTCTACCTTAGATAGTTCAGGAGATATTGATTATGTCAGCTTTGAAAGTAGGCCAAACTCCAAGGTCAAACACCACTCAGTAACAAGTTCTTGTCATAAACAAATATATACAAAATATCAAAGCGCTACCCAGATTAGTTCCGGATATACAAAATAGGTCAGGATTTCTTAAAAGTAGGTCAAATTCTGAGCACAAGGTCAAAGAACATGATATGAAATGAAAGGTGTTGCGATAAAAAATTATAATGCAAGATATGAAAGATCTACCTTTTAAAATACCCTGAGTAGTTCACTACGTATTGAATGTCAGACTGACATCAAAGTAGGTCACACTTCCAGGGTAATGTCACATGATCACACACCATTGCACCACATGGAAGGTCTTGCAGTGTGCAGTATATATATATATATATATATATATATATATATATATATATGGTATGAGAAATGAATATATATATATATATATATATATATATATATATATATATATATATATATATATATATATTCATTTCGAAATTAAGGATCATCTCCCTCACGCATAGCTCTTATCCTTTGACGAATTTGACCCCACTTTTTTTTGGCACTCTGTTATTCCCTAAAATAGCTCAACAACTTCATTGCTATTTCGGATTTCAAACATTTCGGTTGAGCATCACTGAAAAGACATTATTTGTCGAAATGCGCATCTGGTGCATCAAAATTGGTACCGTATAAGTTTTACATAGTGTAAGACAACAGACTATAAGTTTTACACAGTGTAAGACAACAGACTATACGTTTTACACAGTGTAAGACAACAGACTATACGTTTTACACAGTGTAAGACAACAGACTATAAGTTTTACATAGTGTAAGACAACAGACTATAAGTTTTACACAGTGTAAGACAACAGACTATAAGTTTTACACAGTGTAAGACAACAGACTATAAGTTTTACATAGTGTAAGACAACAGACTATAAGTTTTACACAGTGTAAGACAACAGACTATAAGTTTTACACAGTGTAAGACAACAGACTATAAGTTTTACACAGTGTAAGACAACAGACTATGACTATTCTACATGTACTTGAGGATCTTGACAATGTGGTTTTTAAAAACAACTTCTGTTTTTGGTTTCATTACGACTTAACCCTGTATGCTTATTTATCACAGTCCCGCGAGTCGTACAACAAAATACACACTACTCAACAAAATACACACTACTCAACAAAATACACACTACTCAACAAAATACACACTACTCAACAAAATACACACAACTCAACAAAATACACACTACTCAACAAAATACACACTACTCAACAAAATACACACTACTCAACAAAATACACACTACTCAACAAAATACACACTACTCAACAAAATACACACTACTCAACAAAATACACACAACTCAACAAAATACACACTACTCAACAAAATACACACTACTCAACAAAATACACACTACTCAACAAAATACACACTACTCAACAAAATACACACTACTTGAAGATCCTTGAACATTACATTTGTAACCCAGAGCATGATTCTTAAGTTTTTATAAATTTTTATAACTGTCTGAAGAGGCATTAAAGCCGAAAGCGCTAACAGTGAAATGTTATTCGAGTTTTGTGTTTCTTGACTTTTATTATTGGATATATATATATATATATATATTATATATATATATATATATATATATATATATATATATATATATATGATTGGTATATGATGTTTACTTTACGAAACGTTACGTATGAAGTGTCACGTTCTCGGTTACAGACCTAGTGTGTAATACAGGGTAAATATTAGAAGTGATATGTTATCTTTACAGTTAGTTGTTAGAGGGCTGTATCCAGTCGACACAGATAAATTTAGACACTGTATTTGTGTTTATTTGACTTCAGTGTAAGGAGGTAAGCACATTTGGCATCAGTGTCTACTGAAAGATCATGACTTCTATCCTGTATACTTCACGCTTTGAACAAAATGATCTAGCGATAAAATAGTTATTTTCAATACTACGCATAGAGTTTATGCTTTCAGAGACACTTTACAATCTAAAACAGAGTGGACGTAATATCACTCCTTTCGCTCGCTTCCTTATCTCTCTCTCTCACTATGAACCTCTATATCATTGATTCCTACCGGTAAATATTTATAAGAGAAATTTTTTAAACTGGACGTTTTACAATCATTGTATTTTTAATGGTGTTTTTGAATAAATCAATTATGATAAGTTTACATGTAGGCAATGAGAAATGATTAATTCGTACTGCTTTAATTACTTGAAGTATAAATTGGATAAAATGTGATGAGAGTACGTATATCTTTAAGAAGTAGATGTTATACTATTAAGCATTTAAACAAAAAGAAGATATTTCACAATCTTGCTCCACTTTCATCATCAATTCAGAGATTAGTGTGTAAACATCACGTGATCATAATCATATGATTTGCCATCATATATCAACTTTAAATCTGTCGCAAACGCAGTCCACAAAGGTGAGATATACAGTATATTTCAATAATTGAAATTCTAAAACAAAAAAAATAATGGTATTGTTACCGTTTCTTTAAAACATCTTTCACCATGGAAAGAAAAACCATTGTATGTCAGGGAAATGAAACATTGTTCTGCGTATCATCATTTTTTTTTTTATCGAGGCAGGCTAGTGGCAAACAAGTTAATGTTACAAGGGTTTTAACAGTCTCGTTTAAAGTCGACATTTCGCAAATTATATGGTCGTTATAACAATTCAAATCTACCAATACAACCTGTTGTTGGTTCAAATGCTGTCTGACGTGTTTCATACCAAATGTTAGACCGTTCTTGGCACACTGACTACGAATTACTACGTTTACCTGATCAAGACATAGGGCTCACGGCGGGTAACAGGGAATGCTTACTCCCCCTAGGCACCTCATCCCACCCACCTTTGGTATATCCATGGGTCCGTGTTTGCCCAACTCTAAATTTTTTATACCTTAGGGGAGTTATGGGATTGATCACTGTTTGTTATCTTCACCTTCTCGTATTATAGTTTTTTTCATTCCAAAGTTATGATATGAATAATTATACGATTGACAAATGATGTTCATAAAACGAAGACAAACAGTTTCATACATATCTACGATTATACTAACACGTTGCAGAGTTGGTTACTAGATTAAAAGATGCAGAAAAAACGAAGCCAGTTTGACTTAGATAGTGCTATAAGTAATACAGTTGAAAAACAGACATGATTTTCAACAGTTCCAACATTAACATTTAAAAAAATCATATAGTATTTACCAACTTTAAAAATTTCTAAGATTTACATTAATTTTGGAATTTGCCAACTTTAAAGGTGCATTTTCCAATGTTAATGGAATTACATCTTTAATCGACATTTTGAAAAAATAAATCAATATCATGTAATCTTACATGCAATATGAATAGACTCTACATTTCCTTTTCCACAATTGCCCCCGTACAGACGCCTGGGGATCTGGGTTAGAATAGATCTTCAGTACCCCTTACTTGTCGTAAGAGACGACTAAATGGGGCGGTCCTTTGGGTGAGACCGCAAAAACCGAGGCCCCGTGTCACAGCAGGTGTGGCACAAGAAAGACCCATCCCTGTTTAAAGGTGATAAGTACCGAGGATAGGTTTAAATTTTGCAGCCCTTCACCGGGAATGGTGATGTCTCCATATGAATGAGAGATTATCGAGAGGGACGTTAAACAGTATACAATCAATCAATCAATCAATACACTCCGTCTAACAAACGCAAGACGCCAATTGATGAAGTTTTCCGTCCAATGTTTCGCTTGATACATGCATCAAACAAAGAATTACAAGTAATTAGAACAAACTTTCATAGTATCAATGGCTGATAACAGGTTTGCCACATCCTTATCAGATGATAATTTCTAGTCATGAATATAAACAGTGTGAATCTATACAAGGATACATGGGTAGTATAAAATATTGATCAATAAGGTAGATCGTTTTGATAGCTCCAAAATACTTATATTATAGTATTACCAACTTTAAAAATTTCTAAGATTAACATTAATTTTAGGACTTGCCAACCTTAACGTTGCATTTACCAAATTTTAAGTAATAACATAATTTCATAGACATTCACATGAAAAGATTAAATAAAGTTAAAAACATGTAATGAATAGGGAATACATTTCCTTTTTCATAATTTCCACCAAATTCCATTCGAAATACTGTAAACAGTAAAATTAGAAAAATAAAATTTATAAATTTTCAACTCAAATCGTGTCCATGCCCCTTTAACTCGAGAGTCTGTTTAATATTTTTTATTACATACTTTGTTATATCATTCAAAAATAGAACAAACTTTTATTGTATAAATGGCTGATAACAGGTTTGCAATCTCCATACCATAAGATAATTTCCAGTCATTTGTATAAACACCGTGATTCACATACAAGTGTTTATTGGTAGTACGATTGAATGAGAACGATGGGCTTACTAAATAAAACACGACTTTATTTGAACGGCTGGGAATATTCCGAAAGAAATAAAAGTAAAATGTGAATATAAAATTTCGTTTTTTACTATACATGAGGGCATGAACATCAACGCTTCTCGCCATCATACTTTTCATAAAGCGCTAACATTCTTCATGAATTATGCTGGCGTAAAGCGCCGCAGTTCATGTATTTGTTAATATAGAACCGTCAATATACATGTAAAATATCAAACGAACATTGCTCACGGCAAATACTATTTGTATACGGATCCGTGCAAGAACATGCTTTATTTTTGTTTGACATTTGATTTGTTTCGAATATAATAATAATAATGATTGGTTTTATATAGCGCCTTATCCAGCGTATGCTACTCAAAGCGCTTTACAATTATATACTATTGATATACAATGAAAGGAATCGGAACAATCTCTGAAAACTTGATATACCTTTTGCCTTTCCTTATGAAAGGTGAAAATAACGAATAGCGATAAATATCATATCTCCTATAAGCAATACAAAATAGATAGTTGGGCAAACACGGACCCCTGGACACACCAGAGGTGGGATCAGGTGCCCAGGAGGAGTAAGCATCCCCTGTCGAATTGCTATTTAATGAAATTAGATTACATATAGTCAGAGGTATACATGTCTCGGATATGGTAGAATTAAATACGTGTTGTACAAGTGAAATTTATCTGAATCTACAAGATTCCTTTATTTTGTGTACAGCAGGATAAATTGGGGTTCAGCTCTACGGGCAAATTTTTGATTGCCCCCCAACCAAAAAATTGTGTATCTATGATATTCAAATCAAGTCTATATAGATTGTTGAAAAGATTTGCTCGAGCTTAAGAATACGTTTTACATGATAATAGATTGTGTATGTATTTTAGAAAATGGTCTTGCGGTTCACTGTGCTGTTAGCGTTTACTGTGTGTAACGTTGTCGATGGATACACGTCAGACTGTGAGTATATTATAATTGATAGTAATAAAATGTTACTAGTTATACTGTCAGTTTGGGGGGGGGGGGTTACCAAGGGTATGAAATGGAAATCTGTATTCTGTGAAGCGAAGCTGTATCCTAATTGCAGATTTCCATTTCATCCCCTCATACCCTGGATGACGTCATATCATCTTAAGTAGGTGCCTAACTGCCCGTATAACGAATTTACCCCGCAGAAGAATTTTAAAACGTTGTTCAGATTTCAGTAACATGTTCAATAAATATTATTCAGTTAATAGTTAAACAGAAAACCATATAAATACAGTCACGATAAAACAATTTCATAATATTTCTAATCTTTATTTATAGTCACTGTATGGACATCATTTGTTTACATTATTGACGAATAGAACAGAATTTCATGTCCACTGATTTACTTATAGCAGTGTATTGAAATATTTCGGGGCGCCATGTGATTTGTTTTCATCCAATCATGTATCTACAAATTGTCTGAGACTGGATATTACACAATTGTTCATGAAACTGCTTTATGTTTTGGAAATAAAAACAAAAACGTAAAATGACGTTTTCTCTTAAAAACCGACAGCAGACTTTCGTATGTTATATTACTAGCGCAAACGTTAAAATAAAATCTCGAAGTTATTGAATCACTACTCAACCTTAAAAAGAGAATTCATATTCTACTTTCACTTGAATTTTCACTTTTTAGGGACCAAATAATGTCAAACAATTTTAATCATGTGATTTGTACGGTATACTTTTTCTTGTAGTGAAATTTGATGAATACTGTGATGATTACGACACCATAACCATCTATAGTGACGATGTTTATTACGTCAAATGGAGCGGAACCCCTTTATCAGACACCTGTTCTTTCCAATTCAGTCCCTTTGACTCCGATTATAAAGTATGCGTCGAGGCGACGAGTTTTTACATCTCAAGTTGTAGCACCCGCCTCAAATATTATGGAGGGCTTATAGCAAGCGATTTGGAAGACGTAAGTATATCTTTATGCCCATCGATGATCGGAGGCTTGTTGTTTTGTCCTGTCTGTTTGTCTGAAACCTTAATTTTGTTCATAACTTTTAAATGGTGAGTGATAGGGATCCCATGTTTCACATGCACAGTAAACCTTTCTTGTGACAATACAGTACCATTGATTCCAGGGTATTTTTACCTTGTGACCTTGACCTCCTAATCTATTTAAGGTAGGGCTTTCATATTTTGTACATAGTTTATTAGAGTTCTTTTAACAAGACCTTTCATTTGATTCGTTTACATGATCAGGATATAGGGCTCACGGCAGGTGTGACCGGTCGACAGGGGATGCTTACTCCTCCTAGGTACCTGACCCCACCTCTGGTGTGTCCAGGCCCCGGGTCCGTGTTTGCCTAACTATCTATTTTGCATTGCTTATAGGAGTTATGAGATTGATCACTGTTCGTTATCTTCACCTTTCATGCAATGATCTTTGACCATGTGACCTAGGAAATTGACCCAAATTTTGAAAACTTTGACCAAAACTTTAATCTTGCACATAACTTTTTAATGGGTAGTGATAGGGCTCTCAAATATCATGCCATGTGTGCATTTTTTGTGACAATATCTTTTGTGTGGTACTAAAGTTTTTGACCTTGTTCATTATCTCTTTGTTGCCACTGGGAGCATAATATTTTGTAAACACATCTTGTTCTTTAAATCAAATCATATTTCACATGACTGATTTACTTTATGGCTAAATTTTCGTTCATTTGAAAATCAAACGCTTTAATTACTAATCAAAATCGGAGATGGGTGTATTTATTGTACAGATATGAGAACGACTAAGAGAGATAATCAAAAGTTAGTAAATCTAATTTCTTTGTTTATATCTACATTAAACAGAGCTATACCTGTTTTGATCCCACCCCTGACAAGTTCTGTGGTGATACATTCGATGACGTCAAGATCCGCCTAACAACATCTTCTTCCTCGTTGTTACCAGGATACTTTACATTGAAAGTAACAGCAAAAAACGGAAATAGAGGTACATATTTTGTCATTTACATTGGAAGGATTTTGAATTATTGATTGCGCGCATGCAAGTTTAAAAATCCAAGATAGATAATCTAAATTACGGTTCGGTGGTTAAAATACAGAATTCACGACATGAAAAGTAGCTTTGTAGTGCAAATACAATTTCACAATATTATGGATAAATTGGATTTACAGCTAGGTAGTGAAAATATGAAATTCGCGACAAGACATATGTGGGTGGCAAATGTAAAATTTATACGGTACCTATTTTGATGCACCAGAGGCGCATTTCGACAAATCATGTCTCGTCAGTGATGCTCAACCGAAATGTTTGACAATTTCATTCTTGAAAAATTTAACAATTTTATTTTAGATTCAAAATATACAATATGAATGAGTTTTTTGAGACATATTCTGAAATTCCTCGTTTTCACTTGGAGATAATTGAATGAATATCGGGAAATGTACCCGCCGGCAATCTTCTGACGTATTGGCGTCATAATTCCATCAATTATACGCTAAAATTGGTAGCATGGAACTTTTCAGTTTCAAAATGTAATTTAAGCCATCTGATGATTTAAGGTTGATCGATCCTCATGTGATGTCATAGGTTTTTGCAAAAATCTTAATAAATTAAACTTTGCACATGATAGAAATATATCTTTTTAAGGAATGTTATTCACTGGATATAATAAAATATGTGGGTAAACTAATAATACTGAAAAAGTTTATATTTTCCATAGATAATCAATTATTTATGATTTAAAAAATGTTGACAAGGGCAATAACTCCTATGCTGGAATTTCCTCTACTGGATGTCTATTATACATTGGTTTCCCTAATATCCACAATTAATCTACACATATTTATGAATTAGCAGTGTTTTAAAACTGTTGATATTTAATTTTGTCATTTCAACAAGTTTTTATCTATTTTTATTATTCTGTTTAACGAAAATGTGTGATTTTCTGATGTTGATGGATACTTTTGTTTTTGTATGTCCGACATCTTTAAAAAGGTGGTGACATATACATTTTCTTTGGTTATTAATTCAATTAAACTATACTGAGTGGAAAGTAATAAAGTTTTTCCACTTTTAACCATTAATATTGATAAGTCACGTGAGGATGGAGCTACCTTAAGAACAATTCAATATACAGTCTACTCCGGATATAATGAAATTCAGGGGACCGACCTAAATTCTTCATTATATCCAAAGTTCAATATAACCAATGCTGAAATATACAAATATTGCTACTGGAGTATTTAATTTAACTTCAATATACCAGATATTTCAATATAACCGACTTCAATATAAGTGGAGTGGACTGTATACTGTTCATTTCTTGTCAAACTAAAATTTTCTCTAACTGAAGAATTCACGCTTGGTGACTGTAAGGAGAAAAAGTCTATCTAATTCTTGAAATCTTTTTCAATATAATCGTCATTCCATAAGCAAACAACTAAATAAATTTACATCAAGTATAGTCAAATTTGTACCATATCGGGTACGTGAAATATGTTTCATTCAGCTATTCAAGTACATCATACATAAGAATATCATACATGTAAGATTTTACCTTTTTGTACAGTTGGTATTGTTGCGGGATCAGTCGTTGGTAGTATCGTCTTTGCTATCATCGTCGTCGCTGTGATCATCGTAATCTGTCGACGACGCCGGTATTACCCTCCAGGCGTGATAGTGAGTCCTGCAAACCAACCGCAGGTTGTGACTTCTACATCTGCATATTCTGGAGGTAAAATTAATGATACTTAATTCACAACCAAATTTACTAAGAGAGAGAGAGAGAGAGAGAGAGAGAGAGAGAGAGAGAGAGTAATTTTCAAGGGCATTATTTGTCAACTGAGACGTAAAACAGTTTTTGATTCTGAACCTTGATTGAACTCCTTGAATGCGTTAAAAATGAAGAAAAATAAATTTGAGAATAAATAAAGGCGACCTCTTGATAAAAATGTATGATTTGTGTTTAGACCCGCCCACTTTGTTTATCATTGTTCGTGAAGGAGTGAAAACTGCTTGTTGCAAGGGTTTTAAAATCAATCTATTTTTTGGCATTCTTAATGGCCACCAACCCCCCCCCCCCAAAAAAAAACCCATCAACAACAAAGGTAACAATTAAATCTATTCCAAAGCCATCGTCTGTAACGTCTATGTATAAAATTTTAAGCTTTATACAGTAGCTGTGCTTTTGTTGACCACGAGAAAATGGTCGAATCCAATAGCTATTTCACTTCATCCTTTCTCCGCAATGTTACAGCTACATGTATATTGTGTATATAAACAAGAGATTCTAATGTAAAAATTACAACAAAAGGTCGCAAGATGTATAAATTCTATCATGTCCGTGGTGAATTTTATGCACTGTAAAGTTGTTTTAATTACTTGAGTAAGAATGGGTAAATATGGCAGCTAATGCCCCTTTGACAAATGGAAATCCCTTAAAAATTCATCCCAATCTTACTCACTATCACATACCCATGGTGTTGATAAAAAGAAACTCTTATGTCTTTTCAGGAGTTGTGAATCCGAATTATTCTAACGCTGCAGGGGCGGGAGGTGTGATGAATTCGTACCCACCACCATATAACGCCACCACAAATCATCCGCCTCCATACACCGGAAGTACAACGTCATATCCTAACCCCGGACAGAACAACGCCTATCCCTCTGGATATCCGAATCAGCTTCCGAATAACCAAATTTAAACTTCTGTCATAATTTCGACAATGTATGTTTTGAGTTGGCATATTGTATATATGCACTGTAATTCCATACTAAAGTTATGAATAGATGAAATTGATTCTTCGAAATTGCACATTTTGATGCATGTTGATTTTTAATTACAAAATTGTAAAAATTCTCAAATTGATTAATACGTTCTGTATATTGTGAATGTTGAAAATATCGAATTTCCCAAGATGAGTTTGAGCAGCTAGTGGATCTAAGAATAATTTAATTAGTCCGTCATTCCGGAATTCTTGACAATGAAACATACACAAAACAAGAATAGCCAAACTGGAGACATTAGAATAAAGTAAGGACCACACATTGAGACTCGACAAAGGAAAGATGAAATGATGTCAGGAGAACATGGAGAAGTTTGGATTATGTAATATTTTAGTCTTGATCGACAATCCTCACTGTTTTAAATCATTATCACCATCACTAACCATAGTCTGTAATCTAGAAAGGTGAGCACAAATATATCGGAACCAGATTAAAAAACTATTTCTTGTGTATGAGAAGGAGGGAGAGAGAAAAAGAAGAGAGACAATAGCTTATCTTTGAAATCTTTGTTGGGATACTACCTGTGTTAACGACATATCTTTATATATGTCTCTGGTTCTAGTAGTGCAGGAGATTTGTCTTTCAAAAAAATCTTGCTGTAGAGATAAATAAAGTATCAGTTGGGAATATCTTAAGCGAATCCTTGTGATTTTCTGTATATCAGTACCATACATTTACATCATATATCAAATTTTCTGTGTGCACCTCTCCGACAAAAATGCAAATGATTGATACAAAAATACTTCGGGCAAGAGAATCGTGCTCCTCTGAATTTTAGCCATTGCATTACGACGTGTCTTTAAAATATTTGTCTAATATATATACATGTATATATATTTTCTAATTGACATTTTTTTTAAAAAGATTGTAACTGGACATTAAAAAAATATTAACAATTAAAGATTTTAATTTTTGTGATACGTTTTATTTCAAATATTCGATCATTCAACGGGGTCTTTTGTACACACTTTATTTGATATTCATATTATGTACAGTATCAATCTCGGCGAAATTTGGGCTAAAATCTCTTATTTGTCAACACAATTCCGGAAACAAGAGGCCTATGTGCCACATCGCTCGCCCGAGTCACCTTTGCCCTGCCGTTGTTCAGCTGTTGTGATTTTAAAGATTTTTATCAATCTTTATTCCCACGAAAAAAAAATTGACTACATATTGTGGTCTCAACTTAGCCCCACCAAGGGATTAAATTATAAATTCACATAATACATAGATGCCTCAAGACCAAAGTGACTAGCATGATCTTGCTGTACTGAATAATACCAAGGTCAAAAGGTCATACATCATGGTATGATATGAAAGACCTTGCCATAAGAAATTCATACACAAAACATGAAAGCTCACAGGGTCAAACACCAAAGAGCAACAAGGTCTTGTCATAAAAAATGTACCAACAAAATATGAAAGTTCTACCTTAGATAGTTCAGGAGATATTGATTATGTCGGCTTTGAAAGTAGGTCAAACTCCAAGGTCAAACACCACTCAGTAACAAGTTCTTGTCATAAACAAATATATACAAAATATCAAAGCGCTACCCAGATTAGTTCCGGATATACAAAATAGGTCAGGATTTCTTAAAAGTAGGTCAAACTCTGAGCACAAGGTCAAAGAACATGATATGAAATGAAAGGTGTTGCGATAAAAAATTATAATGCAAGATATGAAAGATCTACCTTTTAAAATACCCTGAGTAGTTCACTACGTATTGAATGTCAGACTGACATCAAAGTAGGTCACACTTCCAGGGTAATGTCACATGATCACACACCATTGCACCACATGGAAGGTCTTGCAGTGTGCAGTATATATATATATATATATGGTATGAGAAATGAATATATATATATATATATATATATATATATATATATATATATATATATATATTCATTTCGAAATTAAGGATCATCTCCCTCACGCATAGCTCTTATCCTTTGACGAATTTGAACCCACTTTTTTTTTGGCACTCTGTTATTCCCTAAAATAGCTCAACAACTTCATTGCTATTTCGGATTTCAAACATTTCGGTTGAGCATCACTGAAAAGACATTATTTGTCGAAATGCGCATCTGGTGCATCAAAATTGGTACCGTATAAGTTTTACACAGTGTAAGACAACAGACTATAAGTTTTACACAGTGTAAGACAACAGACTATAAGTTTTACACAGTGTAAGACAACAGACTATAAGTTTTACACAGTGTAAGACAACAGACTATAAGTTTTACACAGTGTAAGACAACAGACTATAAGTTTTACACAGTGTAAGACAACAGACTATAAGTTTTACACAGTGTAAGACAACAGACTATAAGTATTACATAGTGTAAGACAACAGACTATGACTACACTACATGTACTTGGGGATCTTGACAATATGGTTTTTTAAAACAACTTCTGTTTTTTTGTTTCATTACGACTTAACCCTGTATGCTTACTTATCACAGTCCCGCGAGTCGTACAACAAAATACACACTACTCAACAAAATACACACTACTCAACAAAATACACACTACTCAACAAAATACACACTACTCAACAAAATACACACTACTCAACAAAATACACACTACTCAACAAAATACACACTACTCAACAAAATACACACTACTCAACAAAATACACACTACTCAACAAAATACACACTACTCAACAAAATACACACTACTCAACAAAATACACACTACTTGAAGATCCTTGAACATTAAATTTGTAACCCAGAGCATGATTCTTAAGACGAGATTTTTCAGACTAACGTCCCCATTATAATGCAGTTATTCTTATGCAAACCCCTAATTTGGACAAACCATGGGTCTGGGGGTCCTACGTTTAACATACATGAATCTATGATACATGAGGATGCTTGCATGGCAGTTAAATTATTCATACCTTTATGTTTCTTTACAAGAATTTTAGTTTTCCCCGATAATGGTTTCCACCCTAGCGATCATCATAGTTAACTTAATTCATATATATTGCATGAGGATACAAGCTTGTTCACATTGTACAGATTTTAGACATGTGATATCTTAGAAGACATTTTGTAAATACCTTTCTCTTCCAAGGGGCATTTTCGCTAGCCAAGTGTGGCGATACACGCACGCTGTTTCTCGTTTTGAAAGAGACACACCGTGTTTACCGATGGTGACTAAAGGGCGGATCCAGGATTTGCAATTTAGGGGCGCAGATATGAACGCTTCAATGAAGTGACGAAATCGACGAAAGGGGTACATGTACATTTGCAGATGCAAAATGAATAAAAAGGTTCAAAGTGGTGCATTCTGAGATCGTACTGTGTGATTTAAGCGAAAAGCTTAAGATTTCAGGACAAAATGATTATCGTATTTCCAAATATTATCACATCAACAAAACATAACCAGCGTCAAGAAGATGTTAACACTGCACTTTAATTCAAAGCACTGTGGTTATGATATCAACTTATAATTTTCAAGGACAAGGAAAGGACTTTCATTTTCATTCGGTAGCGTACAGGGAATTCAAGAAAATATAGTTTCCTGTTTCGAATACGTTAATCAATTATTCCTCGCACGGATCCCCGACTTCCTTGACTTTCGATTACTTAGGGATGGCAAAACATTATATATATATATATATATATATATATATATATATATATATATATATAGTTAAACTTTGATATAGCGAATTTCTGGGGACCCTCTATAAAAATTCGCTATAAGCATAATTCGCTATACGTTTATAGCGAATTCATAATTCAAATATAACGAATTCGTTACAAAACTGATTTGTTCTACATGTATCAGTTCTCTAAGAAAGCAGCAATCGATATACTTGCGTTTGTACTGTCTTTAAAAGAAATGAAGCCTATATATTTTCGAGAAGAAATATTTTTATACAAGAAATATACACGTTGATTTATATATGTTAATTTATCTTGATGGATTATTAAGTCATGCAAGAACATGTCGAGAGAGAAATGTCAACAAAATTTTGCACAATACATGCATGTACAGTCTATTGCAATTGACATTTACTTGTTGCTTTACACAAATAAAGGAGTGTACGATGAAATAAATGCAATCAAACTACAAATTTAATTAACGAGAATAGTAAACAATACCGACAATATATTTCCTAAACGTATGTGCAAGTATTGTTTTGCGTTAACAACCTTTTTTTGAAAAAATACAAACATAAATTTTGTAATAAGTGTGGATCCTTTATGTCCATGGAAAACGATTGTTGAAAATCACAAAGAGTTTAAAATGAAAAAAATAAATTCGTTATAAAAGGTGATATTTTTACGTTCATTTTTAATTCAAGGGGAATAGGGATTTACTTCGTTATATCCGTAAATTCGCTATATCCCTGTTCGTTATAGACGAAGATTTTTATATTGAGTATACAAAGAATTTGCCGGGGAAATCGTTTTCACTTTGCTATAGCCGTAATTTCGCTATATCCGTGTTCGCTATATTCGAGTTTTACTGTACATATATATATATAATAATAATAACTAGACACGATCTCGTTGCGAGCAACGAGTAGGTCTTCCGTCCGATTTGTTGATGCACTCGGAGTTAAAAAAAAAAAAAAAAAGACAAATGAGTCCCAATTTAGTTTCCGACTTTAAGACACTTTAGATATAATCAATTTTTCATATCATAAGCTTCTGAAGCAAAGTTGCGGTGAAATTCGTTTGAAATTCGACTCTCCAGGCGAGCCATAAGGCCTACGGGCCTATTTCTTGATGTCATTTGTTAGCCCTCTATAGACTCAACAACTTTAGTTCTATATGTCTTTACAAAATATTTACCTGTAAAAAGTTATTGAGATCGACCGATATCGACAAAAAATCGACTCTACAGGCGAGCCATTAGGACCATAGGCCTATTTCTTGATATCAATCGATAGATCTCGATAAACTGAACAACTTTTGTTCAATATGTCCTTACAAAATATTTACCAGTTACAAGTTTTTGAAATCGACTGATATCGACAAAAATCGACTCTACAGGCGAGCCATGAGGCCCACAGACCCATTTTTTGATATTGATCGATAGGTTATGACACATTGAACAACTTTTGTTCAATAATGTTTTTCAAAATATTTGTCGTTTTCAAGATATGAGGCGTCAATTATTTAGGATTTTGGCCCTTAAAATCCCTTATTACGTAACATATGACCTACTTTTTGATTTGATAAGAACAAGCTCGTTTAGATGAACATTTCCGCTTCAATGACTTATTACAAAATATTAATAGTTTCTGAGATATTCTCATAAACCTTTGGACCCTTCTGGGCCCCTAATTTAAAGGGTCAGCCCCTTTTGCTTGATATCGTAAGAAAGGTCATGACATTTCAAACATTTTTTGTTCAACAAGTATTTAGAAATTCTTTACCGTTCTCGAGTTATTTCTAGAAGTAATTTTTAGGGGCCAAACTGTAGCTCTCTAACGGGGCCACATAGGGTAAAAACGAAATATGCATATTGTTCAGATCATCATTCTGAACAACTTTTGTTCTTTATTGCTTTTCAAAATATTTGTCGTTTTCGAGATACAAGGGGTAAAAAATTTATGGTTTTGGCCCTTAAAATCCCTTATTACGTAACATATGACCTAAATTTTTATATGAATAGATTTGGATTGTTGAGATGAACATTTTTTGTTCTTTGACTTATACCAAAAGATTAACGATTTTTGAGATATTTGATCTAGACTTTGAGCCCTTCTAGATCCCTAATTGAAGGGGCTAGCCTCTAAATCTTGATATTTTCGAAAAGATCTCGTAAATGTGCACAACTTTTGTTCTACATGTCTTAACAAAATATTTGCAAGAAAAAAGATATTGGAGATCAAAGGTCAAAAATCGCCGAAATGGGCGAAAAATTTTGGCATCCATTTTTTCAGGTCCAGGCGAGCGTTTAGGCAAATCGCCTCCGGTAAAATCGAATCCCCCACAAATCTTCTAAAATGTTTACTCTATCTTGTGTAGAAATTTCAAGACTCTAGCTTCAAAAGTAACGGAGGAGATGCGTGGACAACAAGGCCCTTCAAAAAGTCACTAAAAGAGAGATAACTCCTGACCGGAAGTGACGTCAAGCACGAAATTTTGCAAGCAAAGTCTCGTCACCAAAAGACATCTTTCCTGAAAATTTCGTGCAAATCGATCGAGAAATGGCTGAGAAAAACGCGTGTACTACCAAGGAAAATAATAATAATAATAACAACAATAGTAAGGTCTTCCGCAGGAGACGGAAGACCTTAATAACTAGAAACTCATTACTAGTAATGAGTAGGTCTTCCGTTAGATCACTTCCGGTAAAGAGCTTTCTGTTCCTACGAA
This sequence comes from Ostrea edulis, assembly GCF_947568905.1. NCBI lineage: Eukaryota > Metazoa > Mollusca > Bivalvia > Ostreida > Ostreidae > Ostrea > Ostrea edulis. The sequence goes on along the minus strand of NC_079170.1, from coordinate 8,853,988 downwards.
AACCATTTAAATATATCAGAAAATGTGCCTTAACAATGAATGAGAAATGTATTATCGAATGTTTTACTCATTTCTCGTAACTTCCGGTGATGACCGGAAGTACTTTTATGATGCGTTTTCCTATAAATGACAGCGACTCTTTACTGTCTATATTCCCTGAAAATTTCACGTCTCTATCTGAAAGAGTTCTCAACAAAAAGAAGTAGACTAAAGAAAGAAAAAGTAGTAGGTTACTACCGACCGGAAGTCAATTTTGAAAAACAAAATGATCCAAACTCTAAAAGTTGATACTTTTATTATGACATGTGAAAATCATATGAAAGACTTCAAATATACGCGAGATTTATGGTGACAAAGAGATGAAAAGTAAAAATGTATTTTATCAAGAAACCGGAAGTAGTTGTTTTGACTACCAACGGAGTCAATATTCTTTTGACACTTTCAAAGAGACTTAATAAAGTAGTATAGGTTTCAATTTACAAGAAAAAGTTTGAAATTTGCGATTCTTTCAATCACTTCCGGTGACGACAGGAAGTGACGGTCGACATGTTCAAACCTCTACTGCACGACTGCAAAAGGAGATTTATAATTCCTGAATAATTGATGAACCTATATTTTACCTTTTCCAAGAAAAATGCTGGACAAAATTCCTTTTGAGAAACAGAAAATCGCCCATATTTTCCGACCGGAAGTGAATTTTGTAAAAACAAAAATAGTTATAGGAAGGTCCTTTCATAAGACATTATTCCTGAAAATTTCAAGAAAATCTATCACTGGAAGAAATCGGAAAATCGACATTTTTCAAATACTTCCGGTATAGACCGGAAGTGACGGACGAAAAAATAGAATGTATGTGTACAATGGACTAATGTTAGTTGATCAACTCTACAAGTTTCAAGCGTCTATCTATATTCATTATTGAGAAACTGAAAAAGCAAGGTTTGAATATGTCCACCCCATATCTCACGACCGGAAGTGAATTTTACAAAAATATTTCAATTTACACTAGACATTTATAATGTCTATAACATATGTAAAATTCAAATCATTAACTTGTTTTATGATCGAGATTTATGGCACTGAAAAATGAGAGAATGAATAGTTTTTCTTTCATATAACCGGAAGTTGGAGATTCAACTTCCGGTGGGGTCAATACTTTTTGAGAATTAGAACGAGACCTAATAAACCGATATAGGTTTCAATTTGAAAGAAAAAAGTTTGAAATTTATGATTTATTAATCACTTCCGGTGACGACCGGAAGTGACAGCCGACATTCTTACCCCCCTATTGCACCCCTACAAAGTGAGATCTATTAACTCTGAAATTTTGGTGACTCTATCTTTTACCGTTTCTGAGAAAAACGATTGACAACGAAAACAGCTAATAAGCCGTATTTGCCGACCGGAAGTGAATTTTACAAAAATATTTGACGTTACTCTAGACATTTATAGTGACTATAATATATGTAAAACTCAACTCATTAACTAGTTTCATGACCGAGATTTATGGCACTGAAAAATGAGAGAATGAATAGTCTTTCTTTGATATAACCGAAAGTTGGAGATTCAACTTCCGGTGGGGTCAACATTTTTTGAGAATTAGAACGAGATATAGTAAACCAAAGTAGGTTTCAATTTGAAAGAAAAAAGTTTGAAATTGATGATTTATTTGATCACTTTCGGTGACGACCGGAAGTGACGGCGACAAAAAATATTACGTGCATGCACCATAGAGAAAATAGATCTATCATCCCTGAAAGTTTCATTCGATTATCTTTAGTGGTTTTCAAGTTTACCCCCGGACAAAGTTTCTTTCAAAAACCGGAAAATCGGACGTATCTGACGAACGGAAGTGAATTTTGAAAAAATGAAAAAAAGGCCTCGAGGTACCATCGTTCCCTATAACCTGTGAAAGTTTCAGGGAAATCCATCCAACGGTCTCGGAGACGAAAGGGGAAAAAAAAAAAAATAATAATAACTAGACACGATCTCGTTGCGAGCAACGAGTAGGTCTTCCGTCCGATTTGTTGATGCACTCGGAGTTAAAAAAAAAAAAAAAAAAAAAAAAGACAAATGAGTCCCAATTTAGTTTCCGACTTTAAGACACTTTAGATATAATCAATTTTTCATATCATAAGCTTCTGAAGCAAAGTTGCGGTGAAATTCGTTTGAAATTCGACTCTCCAGGCGAGCCATAAGGCCCGCGGGCCTATTTCTTGATGTCATTTGTTAGCCCTCTATAGACTCAACAACTTTAGTTCTATATGTCTTTACAAAATATTTACCTGTAAAAAGTTATTGAGATCGACCGATATTGACAAAAAATCGACTCTACAGGCGAGCCATTAGGACCATAGGCCTATTTCTTGATATCAATCGATAGATCTCGATAAACTGAACAACTTTTGTTCAATATGTCCTTACAAAATATTTACCAGTTACAAGTTTTTGAAATCGACTGATATCGACAAAAATCGACTCTACAGGCGAGCCATGAGGCCCACAGACCCATTTTTTGATATTGATCGATAGGTTATGACACATTGAACAACTTTTGTTCAATAATGCTTTTCAAAAAAGATGTCGTTTTAAAGATATGAGGCGTCAAATATTTACGATTTTGGCCCTTAAAATCTCTAATTACGTAACATATGACCTACTTTTTGATTTGATAAGATCAAGCTCGTTGAGATGAACATTTCCGCTTCTACAACTTATTATAAAATATTAATAGTTTCTAAGATATTCTCAAAAACATTTGGACCCTTCTGAACCCCTAATTTAAAGGGCCAGCCCGTTTTGCTTGATATCGTAAGAAAGGCCTTGTCATTTGAAACATTTTTTGCTCAACAAGTATTTAGAAATTCTTTACCGTTCTCGAGTTATCTCTACAAGAAATATTTAGGGGCCAAACTGTAGCTCCCTAACGGGGCCACATAGGGAAAAAACGAAATGTACATATTGTTTAGATTATCATTCTGAACAACTTTTGTTCAATAATGCTTTTCAAAATATTTGTCGTTTTCAAGATATGAGGCGTCAATTATTTATGATTTTGGCCCTTAAAATCCCTTATTACGTAACATATGACCTACTTTTTGATTTGATAAGAACAAGCTCGTTTAGATGAACATTTCCGCTTCAATGACTTATTACAAAATATTAATAGTTTCTGAGATATTCTCATAAACCTTTGGACCCTTCTGGGCCCCTAATTTAAAGGGTCAGCCCCTTTTGCTTGATATCGTAAGAAAGGTCATGACATTTCAAACATTTTTTGTTCAACAAGTATTTAGAAATTCTTTACCGTTCTCGAGTTATTTCTAGAAGTATTTTTTAGGGGCCAAACTGTAGCTCCCTAACGGGGCCACATAGGGTAAAAACGAAATATGCATATTGTTCAGATCATCATTCTGAACAACTTTTGTTCTTTATTGCTTTTCAAAATATTTGTCGTTTTCGAGATACAAGGGGTAAAAAATTTATGGTTTTGGCCCTTAAAATCCCTTATTACGTAACATATGACCTAAATTTTTATATGAATAGATTTGGATTGTTGAGATGAACATTTTTTGTTCTTTGACTTATACCAAAAGATTAACGATTTTTGAGATATTTGATCTAGACTTTGAGCCCTTCTAGATCCCTAATTGAAGGGGCTAGCCTCTAAATCTTGATATTTTCGAAAAGATCTCGTAAATGTGCACAACTTTTGTTCTACATGTCTTAACAAAATATTTGCAAGAAAAAAGATATTGGAGATCAAAGGTCAAAAATCGCCGAAATGGGCGAAAAATTTTGGCATCCATTTTTTCAGGTCCAGGCGAGCGTTTAGGCAAATCGCCTCCGGTAAAATCGAATCCCCCACAAATCTTCTAAAATATTTACTCTATCTTGTGTAGAAATTTCAAGACTCTAGCTTCAAAAGTAACAGAGGAGATGCGTGGACAACAAGGCCCTTCAAAAAGTCACTAAAAGAGAGATAACTCCTGACCGGAAGTGACGTCAAGCACGAAATTTTGCAAGCAAAGTCTCGTCACCAAAAGACATCTTTCCTGAAAATTTCGTGAAAATCGATCGAGAAATGGCTGAGAAAAACGCGTGTACTACCAAGGAAAATAATAATAATAATAATAATAATGAAGAAGAAGAACGCGAACAATAATAGTAAGGTCTTCCGCAGGAGACGGAAGACCTTAATAATAATAATAATAATAATAATAATGAAGAAGAAGAACGCGAACAATAATAGTAAGGTCTTCCGCAGGAGACGGAAGACCTTAATAATGAAGAAGAAGAACGCGAACAATAATAGTAAGGTCTTCCGCAAACTTATATATATATATATATATATATATATATATATATGTGTGTGTGTGTGTGTGTGTGTGTGTGTGTGTGTGTGTGTGTGTGTGTGTGTGTGTGTGTGTGTGTGTGTAATTGATTTTAAACAGTATTTTATAATGAAAATTCACAACAGGATTGGACAGCAGGCACTGCCTATACAAGTCCTCTCCGTTGTATGTATGCCCTTTCTTAATCTTTTCATTCTTACCCCTTGTTCCGTAACTTTACAAATTTACCTCGACTCTTCCAAATTCAATAGGGGTGGGTGGATTGTGCACCTTCCAATAAATTTACGCTTGATTCGTATGGGCATATAAAGCTCTAAACTCTATATACTATCACTGTGTTCTTGCTCCAGGTGTCATGGTATGAATACATATAAACCATAGAATGCCCACCTGAGTTACCCTCGTTCTGTTGTTCCTCATGATCCCAGAGGGGAGGGGGGGGGTATAATATCGGCTGCAAAATGTTCAAAGGGATAAAAGGAGATTAACAATCTTTTAAAAATCTTCTGACGAACATTAGAACCAGGGTGACTTAGGTGGGCGTTCTGACCCATGGACCTCTTGTTTTCTATATACATAATATTTATGGAATTTGTACAGGATGAAGAAATAGTGTAAATTCATTTTTGAAAATACACCAGGGAATGAACTCCAACGCTTCGTGCCGGAATACCTCATAAAGCGCGTCAGCAATGTCGGAATACTTCATTAGCGCGTCAGCAATGTCGGAATACTTCAGCGCATTATCAATTCATACATTGTATGCCGGCGTGAAGCGTCACAGTTCATACACTCGTGTATTTTGAAACATGGTATTCATTTTTTTTTTTTTTTTAAATATTTACATTCTACTTTCGCGTGTCAGAATTCTCAATTGTTTAAATAGACGTCCTATATTTATCTGTATTCATACGCGCACTGTTCACAGCTGCAGCACATTCATTTGGAAATTACCACCATTACACTGTACAATTTGTTAAGATATTAAAGGCAAAACATTTTAGGAAATTTCAAGATAATAATGATGAGAAATAAAACTGAGTAAAGTTTGCGGACAGACAGAAAAACAGACAAGTCACATCCGAAAGGTTGACCCGAGCTTGTTACGACGGCGTCAAAATTATACGAATACGCCGTCGTAGTTTATAGCTCGGGTGAGCCAAAAACCACCAAGTGTAATTTCTAAAGTGTTTATCAAGAGAGTCATTTCCTTATACAATGGGTCACATCTCATGACTGATTTCAAATAGAACGTAAGTCACGGTCTCGAGTTCTCAAGTGTATGCATCAGTATGTTTTGATCTAGCATCTACATATAGGGCCTATGTATATTTGAAAATTGCAGTTCTAAAATAATAATTTTCATAACCGTTCGCATGTGAACAAATTAAACAGTTATGATTGTTTCTTCCTCGTCACTTGAAACCAATTAATTCGAAAAAGAGCTTTATCTATAAACTTCCTTGTTTGGGTATTATATATTTTATGCAATAGCTTAACTCTACACATCCTCTGTTGACGTCAGGACAGGCAGGATGTTTTTCTATTTTGTGGCCATTTCATTTTATGCCGTCCAGGCCTCGCAAAATTACAGTTTTGGTGACCCGAGAGCCTGTACTAACGGTAAAGGAGAATATCCGTTCATGTTTGAAGTCCTTCCCGGATTCGGATGGGACAACCTTGTGAATGAAGATCGTGGAATTGTTGTGAACTTTAATTACTCAAAATGCAAGACAACGGAGGACAGACGGTACCTCATTCCCGACGAAGTCGTTACCATCCCCATCAAAACCAGTCACATGAACGTTTTCTCCAAGGTAATTGATCACTGGTCGCAGTACGAGTCTGATACAGCATTTTCCATCAATACTGGTGCCTCAGCAAACATCAAAGGTGTAAAAATTGCTGCCAGTCTATCTTCCGAGTATGAACACATCAAAAAGCATCAACTGGAGGATAAATCATTCACAACAAAAGTCCAGGCACGATTCGTCCGCTACACTGCCAAAGTTCTTCCGGACATACAACTCGATCGGTCATTCCGCAATCGTCTGCTTAAAATAGCCAATCATATTCAACAAAATCGAAAACTGTCGACAAAATACGAGAGTGAACTGCTGGTCCGTGACTTCGGCACTCACGTACTTACACGTGTCGATGCCGGGTCGTCCATCGTCAAAGTGGATCAGGTCGACTCCTCTCTACTGCAAGACACCAAAACAGACAGAGTTCAGATAGGTTTTGCCGCAAGTGTCTCTATTCTTGGAATTGCGAGTATACATAGGGAAACTAAATTCTCTTACTCAAAAACTGCAATTGAAAAATACATGAAAAACATCAAAAACTCGGACATCAGAGCCTACGGTGGACCGCCAATGGATCCGGAAAATTTCACACTAAGCAAATGGACATCACATATTGGAAATGATTTGGTTGCGGTCGATCGAAATGGATTTCCTCTGGATTACGTAATCACCACAACAGCACTTCCTGAACTGTCAGAAAGTCTGGTGGAAGAAATCGTTCAAAATGTTCGGAATGCGATTACATCTTACTTCCTTCATAACACATACCCTGGGTGCACCGACCCAGATTCGCCCAACTTCAGCAAAATTTCAAATCTGGATGACGGTACGTGCAGGGCACCTCTAACGAACCTCAGCTTCGGCGGGGTGTTCCAAGAATGCAACTTCCAGGGAGGCTTGATCAACAACGAAAATCTGTGCGACAAGCTGGCCACAAAGAATCCACAAACTCAATCCTTTACGTGTCCAGCTGGATTTGAGAAGGTTCTTCTCTACGAAGGCACAGCACATAAAGCTCAGCACCAGCACCAGTGTCATAAATGCTGGGTGTTTTTCAAATGCTGCCACGATAAATCCTATTACGGCTCTGCGGAATATACCTCGTACTGGTGCCGTGCGAATCCAAACTCCCCTGTTCAGGAAAACAGTGGATATCTCTTTGGTGGATTGTACTCCGACAGAACTAGTAATTTTGTGACGCAGTCAAAATCATGCCCACAATATTTCGATCCAATGATAATTGCCTCTAACGTCCGAATCTGTATCAGTGACGACTACGAGCTTGGCGCCAAATCCGCCGTGCCTTTCGGAGGTTTCTACAGTTGTCAACAGGGAAACCCTCTAGTTAGTGGAAAATACACAAAATCCTGTCCCAAAGGCTTCAGTAACCATTTAGCCACCATCGACCACAATTGTGAAATCCAGTATTGTATCCGTACCGGTCAACTGTCCGAATTAAAATTTCCAACCGTTCAACTTCCACCGTTTATCGAAATTCCAGCAGAGAGTCTGGAAGAGCCAGCAAATTACATTATTTCCCACGATTCGGAATCATGGCTCCAACTCATTGATCCCAAAATGAAAGGAGAAACCCCTGACGAATCCTCCTGGACGACTCTGAATTCTGCACCAAGAGAGATGGCTGCCTTGATGTCAAAATTCACAAATAACCACGTTGTTGTGGCGAGCAGCGACTCGGGGATGTCCAAGGGTGCCATTGCTGGTCTGTCCGTTGGCTTGACGACTGCCGTCTGTTTAATAATTGGGATAATCGTAGCAGTTCGACGCAATCGCAAGCAACAGAAAGCCTACGACTCATTTGAATGAACAGTTAACATGAAACAGCTCATTTTCCATATAAATTACTAATTTGATTGTTGAACGTTCTAACACTAACATTTCCATTGAAGAAAAATAACATGCATTTACGTGAAAATGTTCTTCGACATAACACTAATTGCCAACACACATGTAATACACTTTGTATGATTGCATATGTATTCAAATATTGGTTGTTTTCAATTTGGTTACCGTTATGAGCAACTTGTACCGACAATCTGAAGATAGAAATTGCTGCTGGTAAGCTTTACAAAACGTCGAGGACATTTTTACATTTTCGCTCGTTACATGGCACCTGAGGTTTGGACCCACGCTCTCTTCCATTCACTCGTTATCAATGTGTAAATTCATGGAGTCTAGGTCCATTGTATCCATTTCTAAATTCCATTTGGGTTTTTTTATTACACCAAGTCACGCTGGTTAACTGTATTAAATATCTACTTGTATTTAACACAGTTAAACTTGTGCAATTAAAAATACAAAATTGTGCTGAGAATCAAAAAATAAACACCATGGACAAAAACTTCATGAATTTACAGGAAATAGTCTTATCCATTTTGTTTTGCATGGGGTTTAAACTTCCGGTGCTTGCGATATTTTTCTGCGAGTTCATGAGCATTCCTCAGTAGCTATTGTCAAATGTTACCCTGATATTTACTATATTAGTTCTAATGTAAAATTCTAAATCAAACTGAGTGAAACTTGGGCTAGAGCTTACAAAATGAGTTGTACAAAATTTATGGTCACTGCATGCGTCATATTACAATTTGCAGTTTCATTGCACAATAAATGTAATAACCCTTCTTTTGCACGTAACTTTAAATTTCATGTTTAAAAACACATTATTTGTAGTCAAAACCCTTCAGTGTACAATATAGATACACAAAATGTACGACTTTTCATCAACAAACCAAACTTTTGTGAATTTTACTGATTTATACCAAGAAATAGGACTGTTCTGTGATCATATATTTTGTCACAAATTCAAATCACATATTTTGACTATGGATAACTCTGTTTACCTGATCAAGACATAGGGCTCATGGTGGGTGTGACCGGTGAAATGGGGATGCTTACTCCTCCTAGGCACATGATCCCACCTCTGGTGTGTCCCGGGGTCAGTGTTTGCTCAACTATCTATATTGTATTGCTTATAGGCGTTATGAGATTGATTACTGTTCGTTATCTTCATCTTTCAATACTAATAATTTGCGTATATAATTTGTTTATCATAAAACAACAAAGTGTGTAACTTTACAAATTTATTTTCTGTACAGAACATCCATTTTTACTTCTTTGTATTCTTGTTGTGTTTCTTGGAAAACTTCAAGTTTTTCAGAAACTTTGGGTCCACCTGAATATTGAGAAAAAAAAACACAATGTAAATATCATAACATTTTTTCTTCTTTTTGGTTTTAAAATGTATAGATGTGTATAACAAGATTTAAAAACTTAATTTTCAGGATTCCCCCCCCCCCCCCCCCAAAAAATGTACAGTGAAATAAATTTAAAACATGAATTTGTTATTCATTTTGTAAAGGGAAGGGTGTGAAGAAAGCACAGAGAATTTAAAATTTACATGTATCTTTCTTCCTAAAAATTACAAACTTTTTCCTAAATATATTAACTGCTTCAGTTTGTCAACATTTACATATTTTCATTATGCGACCTCTTTGCACTCACCCCTTTCATAGAAGGATATCTGTATGTCTTGGGCCTATGGATGCCATTTCTGTGCTGTTTGCGATCTGAAGGAGAGAAATGAAAACTTCCATGAAGGGAATTTCTTTGAATACAAATCAAAACTACTTCTTTTAGTAGTTTAAATAATACAGAAACTACTCATCTTAAAAGTTAATCATGTGATATAAATTTCAAAAGCTCCAATTTCACACACACACGCACGTACACAGAAGCCCATGTGCCACATTGCTCACTTGATGGATACTGGCATTTTCCTCATGTAAAACATTTCAAAGGAATCATGGCCATGTTGAGACCCCCCCCCCCCCCCCCCCCCTCCCTATATAGTCTTACATGTATGTAAAACTTTTGTACCCTCTTGCGTTTCCTGGGTGATTGTAAATCATATATTGTACCCTTCTGAGTCTTAAGATTTTTGGAGAATTTTGCAATAAACACATTCCTGTAAAACACTGAGACTGTTCTTGTGGCCCTGCCTTGACCCCGGGTGACACAGTTTGAACATGCTAGAATCTATACTACAGAAGGGTGCTTAGATATGGATTTCACATATCATTTGTATGGGTGCACAGTTCCTGAGGAGATTGTCAAAGAAATTTTCCTTCTTCCTTCACATTCTTATGTGGCTGCAACTTGGCCCTGATGCTCTAAGCTGACCAAATGTTAATAATTCCTTATATGGAAGCTTTCATACAAGTTTTGACCTTTTTGTTTCATAATGTATCTTGAGATATTTTTAAACAGTCTACCACATTTTCACAATTTCTTGACTATTACCAATAAAATGGATAAAAAAAATTCATTCCATTTGAGGAAACTTGAATCCCCTTTACGAAAGGATGCTTTTTAGAAAGTTTGGTGAAACGGCCCTGTCAGGTTCTTCCAAGGACACAAAATGAATGTGAAATGTATACATATCCCAGACAGTGGACTGACAGACATTACATAAAATTTAATAAATACACAAGAAATGCCCTCAGAGTATAAAATGGTTGTCAAATCCTCACACAGAGTTTAGGAGTGGTGCATGACAAAACCTCATCACCGGGTACCCACAACTGAACAGAGAAGCAAACACTTTATCAAAGATGCTAATCACAAAAATAATCCTAACAAATATGAATTTAAAATTTTTGTACCAACGAAGTCTGTTATGGTAGGAATGGCTCTTTTCTTTTTTTAAATCACAAAGGAACTGAATGCCAAAATAAATTTTCCCTTGTACATGAATACACAAAGGAACTAAGTAACATACATAAAGGATGGAAGTGTAAACAATACCCTGGTACACTAATTAAACAATTTTCTTAATTATCATACCAATTCATCCTGACTTTAATAACTCGACCCGACTTTGATTTACTATATCACACATCCTCACATTAATAACTCGACCTGTCTTGATTTATAACTCGACCTATCTTTGATTTACTATATCACACATCCTCACATTAATAACTCGACCGGTCTTGATTTATAATTAGACCTATCTTTGATTTACTATATCACACATCCTGACATTAATAACTCGACCTGTCTTGATTTATAATTAGACCTATCTTTGATTCACTATATCACACATCCTGATTGATTAATGAAGATCATTATCACAGTCACTAGTGTATAATATACTAAAGGAAGTATAGGATGACTCTATCTACAGAAAATATTTCCATTACCTTGACAACTGGTTCTGATTATAGTGGTTCTATCAGTCTATGCGAAAGACATCGGACCGTCGGACCTGGCCGATGTGCAGTGCCTCAGGTCCGATGTGTCATTTTTTACACCGGACCGGAATGTCCGATGTCTCAGTATTCGGTTTTAAGCTTTATTATTTTGACGCGGAGTCAATTAAATGTTTGTTATAAGTAAAAAATATCACACAAATCCAAATACGTAAATGAATGCGATTAAACCGCATGGACCGTCTAAAGTATTATGCGGGAGGGATCCCTGGTATAGTATTACTAGTATAATAAATAAGATTTCCTTGGTTTTGCATTTCCACGTGTTTCTCTTTTTTACATTAGGTTTTTCGGTCTGACAAAATTTGGTTCGGTCCGGTGTGTTCATTGATTACACAGGACCGAATGTCCTGTGTGGTCCAAAAAACTTTCGTATAGACTGTTCTATAATACGTGTATATATTCTGGTTGTAAGTTGTGTGGTTCTATAATAAGTGTATATATTCTGGTTGCAAGTTCTGTGGTTGTATAATAAGTGTACATAATCTGGTTGCAAGTTCTGTGGTTGTATAATAAGTGTACATAATCTGGTTGCAAGTTCTGTGGTTCTATAATGCGTGTATATATTCTGGTTGTAAGTTCTGTGGTTCTATAATGCGTGTATATATTCTGGTTGTAAGTTCTGTGGTTCTATAATGCGTGTATATATTCTGGTTGTAAGTTCTGTGGTTCTATAAGTGTACATACTCTGGTTGTAAGTTGTGTGGTTCTATAATACGTGTATATATTCTGGTTGTAAGTTGTGTGGTTCTATAATACGTGTATATATTCTGGTTGTAAGTTCTGTGGTTCTATAATAAGTGTACATATTCTAGTTGTAAGTTGTGTGGTTGTATAATAAGTGTACATACTCTGGATGTAAGTTCTGTAGTTGTATAATAAGTGTACATACTCTGGTTGTAAGTTGTGTGGTTGTATAATAAGTGTACATACTCTGGTTGTAAGTTGTGTGGTTGTATAATAAATGTACATACTCTGGTTGTAAGTTGTGTAATTCTATAAGTGTACATAATCTGGTTGTAATTTCGGTGGTTATATAATAAATGTACATACTCTGGTTGTAAGTTGCGTGGTTCTATAATAAGTGTACATACTCTGGTTGTAAGTTGTATGGTTCTAGTATAATAAGTTTACAGCCTACTCTGTGATCAGTGTATAATTATATGAAGTGCCCTCAGAGAAGTATAAAATGGTTGTCAAATCCTCACAAAGAGTTTAGGAGTGGTGCATGACAAAACCTCATCATCGGGTACTTACAACTGAACAGAGAAGAAAACACTAAAATATAATTTACATTTCAAAATATATCCATATAAATATAATCCTCTTTGTTCACTGTATGTTTATGGCATTGTCTGTTAGCTAGCTTATGTTGTTGTCGTTTTTGTTCACCTGCAAGTATTTTTTGCTGGATAAATATCACAATACATGTATGCCCTTCTCTTCAGGTATAGGGTGAAAGTATCGTAAAAGCCGGCAGTCAATTTCATTCATGACAGAGTACATAAACGTCTTTAATGATTCAAAATAAAGAATAAAAATAAAATTATGCCATCTTTCTTTATCTGAGTCCAGTATAAAATACTAGTGACAAGTAAAACTATTTTAGGGATGAAATGTCATAGCATCTTACTCATCCCGTGAGTTGAGTGGTTATGAATTACTTTTTCTCAACCTTTAACATAACAGATGGCTGGTGTATGTTTTCAAATGCTTGGACATTAATTGATCAATACACCAAACCACTTCACTCTGATATCATTAACGTGACCTACAAAGTTTTGCTTTGCTATATATACTACTAAAGGAAGTTTATTATTTCATTTCCAGAAAATACTGCATAAATTAGAAAATTGGTTGTGATAAATGTGGTTCTATGGTAAATGTACACATTCTGGTTGTGATAAATGTGGTTCTATGATAAATGTACACATTCTGGTTGTGATAAATGTGGTTCTATGATAAATGTACACATTCTGGTTGTGATAAATGTGGTTCTATGATAAATGTACACATTCTGGTTGTGATAAATGTGGTTCCATGATAAATGTACACATTCTGGTTGTGATAAATGTGGTTCTATGATAAATGTACACATTCTGGTTGTGATAAATGTGGTTCTATGGTAAATGTACACATTCTGGTTGTGATAAATGTGGTTCTATGGTAAATGTACACATTCTGGTTGTGATAAATGCGGCTCTATGATAAATGTACACATTCTGGTTGTGATAAATGTGGTTCTATGATAAATGTACACATTCTGGTTGTGATAAATGTGGTTCTATGGTAAATGTACACATTCTGGTTGTGATGAATGTGGTTCTATGATAAAGGTACACATTCTGGTTGTGATAAATGTGGTTCTATGGTAAATGTACACATTCTGGTTGTGATAAATGTGGTTCTATGGTAAATGTACACATTCTGGTTGTGATAAATGTGGTTCTATGATAAATGTACACATTCTGGTTGTGATAAATGTGGTTCTATGGTAAATGTACACATTCTGGTTGTGATAAATGCGGCTCTATGATAAATGCGGCTCTATGATAAATGTACACATTTTGGTTGTGATAAATGTGGTTCTATGGTAAATGTACACATTCTGGTTGTGATAAATGTGGTTCTATGGTAAATGTACACATTTTGGTTGTGATAAATGTGGTTCCTCTCATTCCATATTAAGTGGACATACAGTGGGTGTGATTATTGTGAATCTGAATTAGGTGTACATTTTCTGCTTGTGATTAGTTCTATTCAATAAGAAGTGTGATAATTATATTGTTCTTTATGAATATTGCCCTCAGAGGATTTAATAAGGTAGTCAAATCCTCACACAGAGTTTAGGAGTGGTGCATGACAAAACCTCATCATCGGGTACTTACAACTGAACAGAGAAGCAAACACTTTATCAAATATCATTAAAATACCAGCGCTCCAAGTCACGTTTGCTATGAATCAGGTCGCTAAATGGCAACCTAGAAATATTTCTGGTAACCATTACAAAATTGCAACATGGAGTGCTGAATATTCTAATCACAAAAATGACTTCGAATTCATTGTACCAAACAGAATCTGCGATGCTAGAATTTCATATCTAAAATACAAAAACATAATGACACAATAAAGTCCCCCCTATCTACATGTAAGAATACATAATGGAACGTGACCATACGTAGAGGAAGGAAAGTTGCTGGCGTAGTTGGTGTACAGTTCATATTACTCTGGTCTATTAACTACAATTTATCTACTGCTTCGACCTGATATCAATACCTGACCTACCAGTCTTGATTTGCTTTATCATATCGTAACTGGTATTGCAATATTCATTCACCTACTATCAGACGTATATCATTCTATTTGCTGAAAATGGAACAAACTAAAACACTGAATGTGATTCATGTGGACATCGTGGTTATACAACAACTGTACATAATCTGGTTGTAAGTTCTGTGGTTCTATAATAAGTGTACATACTCTGGTTGTAAGTTATGTGGTTCTATAATGCGTGTATATATTCTGGTTGTAAGTTGTGTGGTTCTATAAGTGTACAAACTCTGGTTGCAAGTTCTGTGGTTGTATAATAAGTGTACATAATCTGGTTGCAAGTTCTGTGGTTCTATAATAAGTGTACATAAGCTGGTTGTAAGTTGTATGGTTGTATAATAAATGTACATACTCTGGTTGTAAGTTGTGTGGTTGTATAATAAGTGTACACTCTGGTTGTAAGCTGTGGTTCTGTAAAAAGTGTACATAATCTGGTTGTAAGGTGTGTGGTTGTATAATAAATGTACATACTCTGGTTGTAAGTTGTGTGGTTGTATAATAAGTGTACACTCTGGTTGTAAGCTGTGGTTCTATAAAAAGTGTACATAATCTGGTTGTAAGTTGTGTGGTTCTATAATAAGTTTACTGCCTACTCTGTGATCAGTGTGTAATTATATGAAGTGCCCTCAGAAGTATAAAATGGCTGTCAAATCCTCACAAAGAGTTTAGGAGTGGTGCATGACAAAAACCTCATCACCGGGTACTCACAAATGAACAGAGAAGCAAACACTAAAATATAATTTACATTTCAAATTATATCCATATAAATATAATCCTCTTTGTTAACTGTATGTTTATGGCATTGTCTGTTAGCTAGCTTATGTTGTTGTCGTTTTTGTTCACCTGCAAGTATTTTTTGCTGGATAAATATCACAATACATGTATGCCCTACTCTTCAGGTATAGGGTGAAAGTATCGTAAAAGCCAGCAGTCAATTTCATTCATGACAGAGTACATAAACGTCTTTAATGATTCAAAATAAAGAAAATAAAATTATGCCATCTTTCTTTATCCGAGTCCCGTATGAAAATATTGGTGACAAGTAAAAACATTTGTGAGACGAGTGGTTATGATTATTTTCTCTCAACTTTTAAAATGACAGATGGCTGGTGTATGCTTTCAAATGCTTGGACATTAATTGATCAATACACCAAACCACTTCACTCTGATATCATTAACTTGATCGACCTACAGAGTTTTGCTTTGCTATATATACTAGTACTACTAAAGGAAGTTCATTATTTCATTTACAGAAAATATTGCATAAAGTAGAAAATTGGTTGTGATGATTGTGGATCTATGATAAATGTACACATTCTGGTTGTGATAAATGTGGTTCTATGATAAATGTACACATTCTGGTTGTGATGAATGTGGTTCTATGATAAATGTACACATTCTGGTTGTAATGAATGTGGTTCTATGGTAAATGCACACATTCTGGTTGCGATAAATGTGGTTCTATGATAAATGTACACATTCTGGTTGTGATAAATGTGGTTCTATGATAAATGTACACATTCTGGTTGTGATAAATGTGGTTCTATGATAAATGTACACATTCTGGTTGTGATAAATGTGGTTCTATGATAAATGTACACATTCTGGTTGTGATAAATGTGGTTCTATGATAAATGTACACATTCTGGTTGTGATAAATGTGGTTCTATGGTAAATGTACACATTCTGGTTGTGATGAATGTGGTTCTATGGTAAATGTACACATTTTGGTTGTGATAAATGTGGTTCCTCTCATTCCATATTAAGTGGACATACAGTGGGTGTGATTAGTGTGAATCTGAATTAGGTCTATATTTTCTGCTCGTGATTAGTTCTATTCAATAAGAAGTGTGATAATTATATTGTTCTTTATGAATATTGCCCTCAGAGGATTTAATAAGGTAGTCAAATCCTCACAAGGAGTTTAGGAGTGGTGCATGACAAAACCTCATCATCGGGTACTCATAACTGAACAGAGAAGCAAACACTTTATCAAATATCATTAAAACACCAGCGCTCCAAGTCACGTTTGCTATGTATCAGGTCGCTAATTGGCAACCTAGAAATATTTCTGGTTGCCATTACAAAATTGCAACGTGGAGTGCTGAATATTCTAATCACAAAAAATAACTTCAGGCAACGAAATTAAGGGGAAATACTCGCTAAATGCGAGTTAAAAATTGAAATTGCGAGTAAAAAATCACAAGTGATCGCAACTTTTTGCGAGTGAAAAAAACCCCGATCTTTTGCCCGGATTTCCTCCGTTTATTGGCTGTACTTTGAAGTTTACAATAATTTTGTCTTGTGCATAGAAACGCTTTACAGAATGAATATACAAGTATTGAAAAAGTAAATGTGGATTGAATAAATATAACTAAGGCCAAGGTCATCTCAGTCAGTGATGTTGAAGATGGCCTACCCTTCAAGCACACTTCGGGCGTCTCAGTGACGTCTGATTTAAATAGCATGCATGTTGATCTCGTCCGTTGATTGATTGTATCTTGCTTAACGTCTCGCTCAAGAATTTTTCACTCATATCGACCCCCGACCCTATTTTTGTTTTCAAGATGTAATCAGAAACATGCCTAATTTTTTTGGCTTTACTGCCTGCAGGGCTTGAAGCTAACTTTTTATGTCACCAGTCCAGCCGGACTGCTGGTGTATAATTTCAACCAGTCCGCAGAAAATATTACCAGTTCAAGAGAGTTTTCCAGAAATAATTAAACATAATTTATTTTGTTAATGTTATTGAAATGAAATTTAACTCTATATGCCTCAGACAATATTGTAAACACTTAATGTGGGATTTATATTTACGAAACAGATTCGTCTGATATCTACACAGGGATCGACATTAACAGTTGTCCGATTGCCCGAGGCAAGTGAAAACCCAGTTCGGACAAGTGAAACTCAATTATACAAACTTGCCCGATGGGGCAAGTGGTATTGTTGGCAAAAAATGTGATTATTATAATAATTGTGTTAAGCTTGATGAATATCAATATTAGAAAGTAAAGCCCAACACGGAAGTTCCGAGTTCTCCAAGAGTTATTTCCCTTTGTCAAACTCTTCCGTAAATTATGACGTAAAATATGATGACATTGGGTACATTTGCTAATTACTATCGTTGTATTATTTCTTAAAAGATGATATCCAGAGTTTCTCAGACCATCCTATCTCAGGGAAAAGGCAACTTTAGTGAGTTTATGAGTATTGGATAACAAAATGGCTCAAACAAATATTGTTAATTGCCATCTTTCTTTGATAAAAGCGTCACTCATGTAGAAGAGGAAACGAATAATGATTCAATAGCCAATTTGATGATCTTTTTCAAACAAATTATGCTTGATATGGCCAGAATATGCATACCAGTGATTGATATAAACAAAAGTTACGCTTTTATTACATTAATCGTACGTAATCGTTATGTACAATACCAGTCTATGATATAATGTATACATTGTGTACCCACCATACGTCATAAAATGCGAAAAAGTTCGACAAAGGGAAATAACTTTTGGGTAACTCGGAACTTGCGTACTCCATATAGTGTTGTTTTCTTTACCGAATCGTCAGATTATAGCGAAGGTCCATTCTAGTAGATCGTACTGTATCACCCATTGACAGGAAGAGATAATTAAGATAATTAGAATTACTGGTTGACAGGCTTACTAGAGTCTAAAATATTTCGGACAACTAAGTTTTTCATTTGGACAAGTAAAACTTTTAGTTCACTGCCCGAAGGGCAAGTGAGATGAAAAGTTAATGTCTATCCCTGCTACAGAGCATGTCAAATGTGTGTATAAGATTTCATAAGTATATTTTCCAAAATGATGCTTTAGAAAATTAACCAGTCCCATCGGACTGACTAAAACAAATGTCAGTCAGTCCGCCAGACTTTTAATCAGTCACAGACTGACGGGCATATGTTAATTTCGAGCCCTGGCCTGCTCTGTTTGAGATCAGTGTATCAATAGAGAAATGCCCTCAGAAGTATAAAATGGTAGTCAAATCCTCACAAAGAGTTTAGGAGTGGTGCATGACAAAACCTCATCATCGGGTACTCACAACTGAACAGAGAAGCAAACACTCAAATATAATTTCAAGTTTGAAATATGCTAATAGCAGTTATCTCTTTTAGTCACTCATACCAAACTAAGTTAAAAGCTTAATGATGTTATTTTGAATCAGGAAAGAAGATAAATGGCATAATAAAATTCCCCTGTGTATTATGGATATGCAAATTAACACTAAGATGGTCTCAGTTTACCCATCTTAAAATAAAAGGAAGATGACTGTTGTATAATTTCAAATGTAAGATAAAACACCTGTACATCAATAGCCCACTTCACTCTGATGTTAACTCAACCTACCTCTTCACTGTTCAATCATACCTCAGCTGGTATGACATTAATCTAGGCAAGGAAGTATATGAAAATATTTCATAAACTTGACAACTGGATGGGATTCAATAATAAGCATACCTATTATATTGGACTGATTGTGATTATTGTTCTATGATATTATACATACTCTGGACTGGTTGTGATTATTGTTGTTCTATGATATTATACATACTCTGGTTGTAATTATTGTTGTTCTATGATATTATACATACTCTGGTTGTGGCTGGTGCAGGGCTTGAAACTAACTTTTTTTGTCATCAGTCCAGCCGGACAGATAGGGTATAATTTCAACCAGTCCGCATAAAAATTTACCAGTCCACCAGAGTTTTTCAGAAATAATTACATGTAAAAATATTTCTTTCACGTTATCAAAAAAATCACGGAATTTAACTTGATATGCTTCGGACAATATTGTAACACTTATGTGAGATTTATATTTACTAATCTGGTTCATCTGATATCTACAGAGGAATGCCTAATGTGTGTTTAAGATTCCATAAGTATGTTTTCCAAAATGATGTTTTAGAAAATTAGAAACTAAAACAAATGTCAGTCAGTCCGCCAGATTTTTAACCAGTCACGGACTGATGGACATGTTAATTTCGAGCCCTGTTAAGTGTGGTTCTATGATATTAAAGTATACATACTCTGGTTGTGGCTAGTGTGGTTCTTTGACTTGGCCATTTCTGTTCTCTTGCTTTCTCTTGAGATCTAATGAATCTGAAATAAACATTTCAAACTTTTAAAATGGAATAAAACCAAAATACAGAATTCTTCTCTCATTGTAAAGTTTTTAAAAAATCTTTCTATCATTAACTTTTTTTTTTGTGGAGATGTCGCCCTGGCTTCAGATAATTCTCCATTCCATACCTACAATTCACTACACTCAAACTTACAGAAGAAGTCACACACAATTTACACTCTCCCAAAAGCAATTCATAAAAATACATCAATTTCATTTGAAGAAGTTCTTAGGGAAACCTATTTTGAATTCTTTTACAACAGATTCCATATATATGGATGTGTTACCAAAACATGAATGGTGGGGAATAATTTTAACTGTTTTATACACAGGTTTCCATTAACATCCAGCTCCTTATAAAAAGTTTTTCAGTATATGAGTTACATTTCTGAAATCAGACTAGCAAACACCGAAACATTTATGATCCAACAGTGACACAATCCAACTGTCTCACCTTCCGAGTTATAGAATATCTCTAGTCATGCAAAACCTGACTCACCAGAGCTGTGGAATTGTTTTTTCAGAAGCCTGTCATTCGGACAGACATGTTTTATTATCAACTTTGCCTGTCCGAACAGATTAAAGCCTGTCCGAATATTAAGAGTTAAAATTAACATAATTTATAAAACTGAAGTAACACACAGATCACAGGTTTTAGAAGTTTATTATAACATGTCTTACACTAGTTTTCAAACTCAATTTCTAATTCTCTCACAACCTCTCTCACCATTCTTTCATTCTCATCAAAATCTTGCTCACACTCTGATTCACACTCACTCTCTTCATCATCCATTCTCTCACCTACTATTATTCCATCCCTAATTTGATCGGCCACGACGCCATACTTTCGCGCGGTTTAGTTTGCCTGGTTCCCTGTCCCTACTATGCGTCGTTGTTAGTGAGCCAGGGAACCAGACAAAAGTTTCATTTGGAGATCCTCGAGTGGCTTCCACCTCACACATTGTATAGGCCTAAAGCATTGCGTAGTGAAGTCATCCAAGGATTACTGATGCATAAGAAACGACAACTCTGGATAAAGAATGTTTACGCGGTGGCATTTTGTGTTTTTCTTAATGCGGGCGGTGCAAACAACATCGGTCATGCGGTCCGACATTTGACCAACTTATGTCGGTCACGACCAAATTATGCCGATCTTGCCGGCATGACCGGCAGTTTTCCACAGCTCTGACTCACCTACTGAATTATAGAATATCTCTAGTCATGCAAAACCTGACTCACCTACTGAGTTATAGAATATCTCCAGTCATGCAAAACCTGACTCACCTACTGGGTTATAGAATATCTCTAAACAGTCATGCAAAACCTGACTCACCTACTGAATTATAGAATATCTCTAGTCATGCAAAACCTGACTCATCTACTGAATTATAGAATATCTCTAGACAGTCATGCAAAACCTGGCATTTTTAAAATGATTATGTGTCGAACACACACATTGACACATCAAATATATAAATGCAAAATGTCAACCCCCCCCCCCCCCCTCCATACACTGACTACTGCTGTTTTATGATGTTAGAGATTCGAGAAGACATCTGCCATGTAATGTATACCACTTAAAACATTTCAAAGGCATCTCGACTAAATGGAAATTTGGATACCATCACATCAATATCTACACAATAAAACTGTGATCAATGAAGCAGAGGAATAAAATTGATGATAAATTCAGCAAGTAATACAGGTTTCATTTTATTGATAAATAAAATAATTAAATCTTTATTTAACTTGGATGGTAAATGTTAGGATAGCCTGTGAAATCTCAAGCTTCTTTATTGATTTTGCACTTTTGCACGGAAAGGGGGGGGGGGGTTTACTTTGTTTGGGAGGAGGCTGGAGTGCCCAAAGAAAACCAGCGAGTCTGAGTGGGCGACTTTCTCATAAAACCACTGCCTGAGATGAGGATTAAACCCAGAAACAAAGGTGCTAATATTGCACTACTTAGACACCCTATCTCACTAATGAAAAACATAGACGTAAAAGTCTATGCTTTTTTTCTTCAAAATTTAGACTCCCTCATTTTCATTCAACTAGTATATTTTGCTGGACCAACTGTTCTAATACCTACCTCCCTAATTTATGTATTTTTTTTTTTACAACTTTGTTTAGACAACTCTTCAAAATAAGAGAACTGTGTAATCCCTCAGATAACTTGTCAAATCCTCACATTGTCATGCAAGGCATGAGTTAGGCGTGGTGCATGACATAATCGTCATCATTGGGATCAGTAACAGTTGGGAATTTTAATCATATGTCAATACTTATCAATGAGTCCTCTACAATTTCTAAATGGATATATACATCAGTTGCCAAAGGTTAATACAAACACACACAAGGTTTATATTGGATATCATGGATATCTAGATGAAGACATGCCAGGAATATTAACACTTTCAGCATCATTACATTTACAGGAACATATCTTCCTACTTTTTCAACCTTGTACATACGAAGTTACACCTATATCATGTGCATACAGTCTTGTTGAAAACTTTGTGGTACCGAAGACCGAGGCTAATGAATTTCAACGTTCAGGTCAGTGATAAAATAAAAATCAAGAAAAAGTCACAGGAATAAAAAATTGCATAGATTGTAAACATATTTAACTGTTGCATAAAACTATCATCCAAATCAAAATAAATCAATAAACAGCACCTAAAGTAAATACTGGGTCATCATAGTTGTTTATTTTTAGAAATAATAATAAATAATAATATTACCATATTTATATAGCACCCTTTTCATACACTATGTACACTCAAAGGAAATGCAGACTTTTAACAGTCAATTTCACTCGTACTTAAATTGTGCTAATATGCAACAAACTCCTTGTTGTTGAAACATAATTAAAGTACATTGAGGATGCAAAGTCAGATAAAGCTACAAGAATACAAGAAATCGATGTAGCAAACCATAAAAAAAAAAAACCACTTTAATGACGCAATATAATATCATTTCTCAAAGTAAGATTTCAACTGATTGAGCAGAAACAAAAGTTAAAATGATCTTGGTTTTACTGAAGTGATTCTGTTAAGCACGTTTTCTAAAGGATACATCTAAAAACTCATCTTCCATGCTGTTAATCAGTTTCCCTATTTCATGACATGGTCTGACGCCAACAAGTCATGGGGCAAAAGTGGGTAATAAATAGATTTAGGGCAAATGGACTAAGGTGCGCACAGGAAGATAGGGTGAACGAAACAGATGTACCCGGATACCTTTATTTTAATGACCGATTTCTGGAAAGAAAGGGGGGGGGGGGTCAAGAGTTATTTTATAGTCAAATAGTTTGTGCTTCAGAATTTTCTCTAGCTACATCAAGTTGAGGGAACAGATTTTTTTAATGACAAAAATCTTTATCAATATTTGTACTATCTCAGACTTTGCATTGCATATCTTGCCATGCCATTCTTGGCTTCAAAATTAGCTCCCTTTGAAATGAGTGAAAACTTTAATGTATGTTTCATTTTGCTGTCAGAAACAGATTTCTTGAACACGCTATCACAAAAAAGTTGATAATATATATACTGGCAAATTTTTACCTAAAAATAGTGTCTGCAAATAGCAGTAAAATATCTACGAATATCAATTAAATCTGGCACATGTACCTCGCTTGTGAGTTGAAAGCGGAAAAGGACACGTATTGGTTGGATTTTTCAGAACTAAATCCGGATTTATTGAAAAGGAGTAAAAGATGCGCTTAGAGAAGAGATAAGGATAGGATTGATCATTTGTATTTTCTAAACATCTATATTTAGAAAAGCACAATGTATTTTTTTCTCTCACTGATTATCGAATATAACATTTTTTGTTTAGAACTGTAATAAATGTTATATTGGTTTGGATAATTACATTGCCTTCGCAACTTCCGGCAAGATTGGAGATTATACTAAAGTCAAGCTAGCGGACAATAAGCTAGCGGCCAATAAGGATTTTTCCTAATATTTATCGCTTAGAAAATGTACGTATAACGAACCCGACAAAAAAGTACTCTCAATATACGGCGCCTAGCGCCTAAACTAGGGCATGTGTCACTCAGGTGACCACAGGACATTTTAGGGCATTGACCCCTCTAATAGATTCTGACCCCAAAAGGGTAAGTATAGGCACCGATTTGGGGCACGGCGGCGCCAAACATACCCTATTTTTACTATCTAACTATATGCGGTAGGGGTCTAGGTACGGCGCCTAGCGCCTAAACTAGGACTTGTGCCACTTAGGTGACTACAGGGCATTTTAGGGCATTGACCCCTCTAATGGATTCTGACCCCAAAGGGGTAAGTATAGGCACCGATTTGGGGCACGGTGGCGCCAAATATACCCTATCTAACTATATGCGGTAGGAGTCCAGGTACGGCGCCTAGCGCCTAAACTAGGACTTGTGCCACTTAGGTGACCACAGGGCATTTTAGGGCATTGACCCCTCTAATAGATTCTGACCCCAAAAGGGTAAGTATAGGCACCGATTTGGGGCACAGCGGCGCCAAACATACCCTATTTTTACTATCTAACTATATGCGATAGGGGTCTAGGTACGGCGCCTAGCGCCTAAACTAGGACTTGTGCCACTTAGGTGACTACAGGGCATTTTAGGGCATTGACCCCTCTAATAGAATCTGACCCCAAAAGGGTAAGTATAGGCACCGATTTGGGTCACGGCGGCGCCAAATATACCCTATCTAACTATATGCGGTAGGAGTCTAGGTACGGCGCCTAGCGCCTAAACTAGGACTTGTGCCACTTAGGTGACCACAGGGCATTTTAGGGCATTGACCCCTCTAATAGATTCTGACCCCAAAAGGGTAAATATAGGCACCGATTTGGGTCACGGCGGCGCCAAATATACCCTATCTAACTATATGCGGTAGGGGTCTAGGTACGGCGCCTAGCGCCTAAACTAGGACTTGTGCCACTTAGGTGACCACAGGGCATTTTAGGGCATTGACCCCTCTAATGGATTCTGACCCCAAAGGGGTAAGTATAGGCACCGATTTGGGTCACGGTGGCGCCAAATATACCCTATCTAACTATATGCGGTAGGAGTCCAGGTACGGCGCCTAGCGCCTAAACTAGGACTTGTGCCACTTAGGTGACCACAGGGCATTTTAGGGCATTGACCCCTCTAATAGATTCTGACCCCAAAAGGGTAAGTATAGGCACCGATTTGGGGCACAGCGGCGCCAAACATACCCTATTTTTACTATCTAACTATATGCGATAGGGGTCTAGGTACGGCGCCTAGCGCCTAAACTAGGACTTGTGCCACTTAGGTGACTACAGGGCATTTTAGGGCATTGACCCCTCTAATAGAATCTGACCCCAAAAGGGTAAGTATAGGCACCGATTTGGGTCACGGCGGCGCCAAATATACCCTATCTAACTATATGCGGTAGGAGTCTAGGTACGGCGCCTAGCGCCTAAACTAGGACTTGTGCCACTTAGGTGACCACAGGGCATTTTAGGGCATTGACCCCTCTAATAGATTCTGACCCCAAAAGGGTAAATATAGGCACCGATTTGGGTCACGGCGGCGCCAAATATACCCTATCTAACTATATGCGGTAGGGGTCTAGGTACGGCGCCTAGCGCCTAAACTAGGACTTGTGCCACTTAGGTGACCACAGGGCATTTTAGGGCATTGACCCCTCTAATGGATTCTGACCCCAAAGGGGTAAGTATAGGCACCGATTTGGGTCACGGTGGCGCCAAATATACCCTATCTAACTATATGCGGTAGGAGTCCAGGTACGGCGCCTAGCGCCTAAACTAGGACTTGTGCCACTTAGGTGACCACAGGGCATTTTAGGGCATTGACCCCTCTAATAGATTCTGACCCCAAAAGGGTAAGTATAGGCACCGATTTGGGGCACGGCGGCGCCAAATATACCCTATCTAACTATATGCGGTAGGGGTCTAGGTACGGCGCCTAGCGCCTAAACTAGGACTTGTGCCACTTAGGTGACCACAGGGCATTTTAGGGCATTGACCCCTCTAATAGATTCTGACCCCAAAAGGGTAAGTATAGGCACCGATTTGGGGCACGGCGGCGCCAAACATACCCTATTTTTACTATCTAACTATATGCGGTAGGGGTCTAGGTACGGCGCCTAACGCCTAAACTAGGACTTGTGCCACTTAGGTGACTACAGGGCATTTTAGGGCATTGACCCCTCTAATAGATTCTGACCCCAAAAGGGTAAGTATAGGCACCGATTTGGGGCACGGCGGCGCCAAATATACCCTATCTAACTATATGCGGTAGGGGTCTAGGTACGGCGCCTAGCGCCTAAACTAGGACTTGTGCCACTTAGGTGACCACAGGGCATTTTAGGGCATTGACCCCTCTAATAGATTCTGACCCCAAAAGGGTAAGTATAGGCACCGATTTGGGGCACAGCGGCGCCAAACATACCCTATTTTTACTATCTAACTATATGCGATAGGGGTCTAGGTACGGCGCCTAACGCCTAAACTAGGACTTGTGCCACTTAGGTGACTACAGGGCATTTTAGGGCATTGACCCCTCTAATAGAATCTGACCCCAAAAGGGTAAGTATAGGCACCGATTTGGGTCACGGCGGCGCCAAATATACCCTATCTAACTATATGCGGTAGGAGTCTAGGTACGGCGCCTAGCGCCTAAACTAGGACTTGTGCCACTTAGGTGACCACAGGGCATTTTAGGGCATTGACCCCTCTAATAGATTCTGACCCCAAAAGGGTAAATATAGGCACCGATTTGGGTCACGGCGGCGCCAAATATACCCTATCTAACTATATGCGGTAGGGGTCTAGGTACGGCGCCTAGCGCCTAAACTAGGACTTGTGCCACTTAGGTGACCACAGGGCATTTTAGGGCATTGACCCCTCTAATGGATTCTGACCCCAAAGGGGTAAGTATAGGCACCGATTTGGGTCACGGTGGCGCCAAATATACCCTATCTAACTATATGCGGTAGGAGTCCAGGTACGGCGCCTAGCGCCTAAACTAGGACTTGTGCCACTTAGGTGACCACAGGGCATTTTAGGGCATTGACCCCTCTAATAGATTCTGACCCCAAAAGGGTAAGTATAGACACCGATTTGGTGTACGGAGACGCCAAATATACCCTATTTTTACTATTTGACTATATGCGATAGGGGTCTAGGTACGGCGCCTAGCGCCTAAACTAGGACTTGTGCCACTCAAGTGACCACAGGGCATTTTAGGGCTTTGACCCCTCTAATAGGATCTGGCCTCAAAAGGGTAAGTATTGGCACCATTTTGGGGTAGGGAGACGCCAAATATATCCTATTTGCACTATATGACTCTATGCAATAGAGGTTTAGTTAGGGTGCCTAGATGAACCGCCTAAACTTGGACTTGTGCCACACATGTGATTACAGCCCAATTTAGGTATTCAACTCCCTAATATGATCTGACCTGAAAAGGGTAAGCAAAGGCACCGTAAATATATTTTTTTTATGTACAAAACCATATTGTTTTTAAAATTTTGGCCGTGATCTTATCAAATGGGTATCAGTGTTATACAATAAAGCTAAATTATGTGTTATTCAAAACGGTGTTTTTTCATAATTCTTTGAAATTGGCAGCGGTTGTCGTCAAGGTGATCCAATATCTTCTTATTTATTCAACCTCTGTGTCGAAATTTAGGCCATATGATACTACAAAACAAAAATATCAGGGGCATTAAAATAAAGAAAGAATTTGTTTAATACAATATGCAAATGACACAGTTTTATTTTTGGATGGATTAGAAAAAAGTCTAAAAAGTGCTCTTGATCTACTATTTCAATTTTCTAAATTTTCAGGTTTAAAACCCAATATTTCCAAAACCAAATCAGTTTGGATTGGCTCTATAATTAATACTGAAGATACTTTCTGTAGTCATACTGGATTACAATAGAGAAGAGAACCATTCACAGTTCGAGGTATAATAAAGCTTAATTTTGATAACAGGCTTACAGCTATTTAGAAAGAAATAACCCAATGGTCAAAAAGATATATTTCTCCCATAGGATAAATTACAATGGTGAAAAGTTTATTTCTATCAAAATTCCCAAACCAAGTTTACAGTGGATATAGCAACTTATAAAAACTAAAGCCAGAAATCATGAAAAATGGCCCTGTTTCCAAAATTTAAAATCTTTTGGGGGTCAAAAGGCTTCAAAATCTGCTTTCTAAAACAACTAATTTTATCCAATTTCCTCTACACGCTTTCTTTCTACGGGCTTCTAAATATAGCAATGAAATGAATGCATTTACATTGTAACGTCATTTTGTCGTCATTGTATTGCTAAGGTAGTTAATTAACTAAGTCAAAATTTACTCCAATGGCGTAAAGGAGACAAACAGCTGTATCATTTAATATTATTAAGTTCTTCATTAAATTTCCTCGTGTATTTCAGATACAATGAGTATTCATTTTGATAATAAATATGACATTGTATGGAAAAAGCATTGTGTTCTGCATGTTAGCTTGTGAAATGCAATGAGGATGCCAGTGTTGTATCGTTCATATTCAGTTGATTTGTTGACATTCTCACAAAGATTCCACAAGATATGACAAAGGGTTTCATAAAATACATGTACATGATTTATTAGATACAAAAGGCAATTTATCAGCTACCAGAGTATCACAAATGATTACTCAATTCAGATTCCATTTACTAGATATGAGGGATTGAAACAAGTTATTGTGCACTTTCAAACAATACGATAGAGCTTTAAGTTGGGAGCCTAGCGCCCAAACTATAGGACTTGTGCCACTCAGATGACCACAGGGCATTCAGGGTATTGGCCTTTTTAATAGGAACTTACCTCAAAAGGTTAATAGAGGCACCATTTTGGGGCACGGAGGCCCCAAATATACATTATTTCAATATTTTTTATGGAAATTATCTCTATGACCTAAAGAAGTTTCTGGTTGTTCATATTTCATATTTTAGAATGTATTCCTCTTAGTCCTTATTTAATTGGTTTTATTGAGAATTATGGGTAATTCTTTACTTGTTTTAAACAAATGTAAATTCAGTGTATATAGAATACATGCCAACAGTTTCATTATTCGATATACCCTTCGATCTCTTTCTTTGTTACTATATGTAGAATCTGTACAATTAAGTTTCAATTCCTGGATTATGCGGCGGACCAGCGCACTGCATGGAAACTACAACTTTGCAATCACCCATAGATATACGTCCGTGGCCTGGAGTTTGGCGTCGATAAAGTACACCACAGTCAATGATTAAAGAGGTCTGAAAATGGACCGAGACTCGGAAGGCACATGGTGCGACCCCAACAGCCCCAAATTGAGGGCGGAAAATGTTACCCCAGGGGGTCCCTTTTCTTGCCTGCATACCCTTTTAGCGGACTCTTCAAACATTAAGTTGTTATTAACCTTCATTATGACCCTACATGACGTAAAATTAGGAACTTTCAGGTGAGCTCAATTGTACTTTATACCCTATGTGACCCTTTTAAGCGTTCTATATGTTTGACTGTTGTTTTCTACCCGTCTATTAGCTTTCTATTCTTTAATCACCCAATATTCAATTATTAGGGAAGTCTGAATAGGGGCCCCGCTCCTGGTAGGACCAAGGTGGTACCCCTACCGCCCCAAACTGAGGGTGGAAGATAATAGCCTAGGGGAGGGGTCCCCTTTCTTGTCTGCATAATCTTTTTGTGGACTCTTCAAAGATTAAGTTGTTATTAGCCATCATTAAGACACTACATAAAGTAAAACTAGGAACTTTAAGGTGAGATTATTTACCCTCAGAGGCCTATGTGACCCCTTTTAAAGGTTCTATATGTTTGACTTCATTGTTCTCTAATCTTTTGTCAGTTTTGTTTTATTCCAACACCATATAGTCATTTATTAGAGAGGTCTTAAGTGGTCTCCCGTTTGGTGGCCCCAGGAGGTACCCCTACAACCCCAAACCGAGGGCGAAAAATGATAGTCGTAGGGGTCCACTTCCTTGTCTGCATACTCCTTTTGTGGACTCTTCAATCATTATTTTCTTATTAACGTTCATGTGATGTAACGTCAGGAACTTTCAGGTGAGCTCAATAGCCTTCAAGTATGAAACTTGGTAATTAAAAATTTGTTAATTAATTGTTCGAAAAATTATCAATTCTGATTTATTATGTGTTACCTTTTAGTATTCCGTCTGAGTACTCGAAGTACTTTGTTGAACTTTCTTATTGGCTGCAAGCTTTTATGGTCTTATTGGATGCTGGTTTGTGGTTGCTAACTTCAGCCAAGTCGTAGTTAGGACTGTTAAAATGTGTAGAACCGAAAGTTTCACTGAAGCGCCGAAGGTGGCGAGGGTTAGGTGCTGGAGGGGTGTTTCGGGGGACCATCTCCGAGAACCCTTAATTTTAGACTTTAAATAAATCTTCCACATACTCTATCAGAGATGCGTAAAATTGCGTATCTGCCACGTAAGGGGTTAATGGACCCTTCTCCAGTTTCATATGAAAGCCAACAAAAATAATCTATC
This sequence comes from Ostrea edulis, assembly GCF_947568905.1. NCBI lineage: Eukaryota > Metazoa > Mollusca > Bivalvia > Ostreida > Ostreidae > Ostrea > Ostrea edulis. Next base: position 8,823,535 of record NC_079170.1, on the reverse strand, counting down.
ATATCTGAAATGTACACTGAAGTAATTCAGACATGTTCCTATAATTTTCTATCATCTTGATGCCATGTAGAATATATTGTAAATATATATATATATATATATATATATATATATATATATATATATAATTATCATCATCGTCATCATCATCATCAATTGAAGTTACGCTCCTGCGTGGCAGTGATTGAGTGATACGAAGTGCACATTTTCAAAAGTTTTCTCCATAAAAATGGAGAAAGTAAACCTTGTTTTTATCATAGATATAATACAACCTGTTAAAACTAAGCATAATGAAGAATTTGGTAACGTAAGCTTTACTATTTAGGACCGCAATGGTAAGCGCGCCACCAACTTCCGGTGTAAGGGGAGTAACTGCAAAAATGTAGGTCTGAGTAAGTAGCTCTTAAGAATCCTCTGGTTAACTTTTCATTTACTTTTATTAAAATATACTTATCTCTTAATAATTGCAAAGTGACATACAATAATGTTTTGAAATTGAAATAAATGTTTTACAATTTCCCAAATTTTCAAACCTTGCAAATATTTGTGTCAGTATCCTTTATAGAAAATAACGTTGATTTTGAGCGTGTTTACTGGCATAGTTTTGCTGATATAACATTTATTAATATGACATGAGTCACACTACTCTTTTGATATTGATAGGTCTGAACAGTATGGAGCGTCATATTAACATAAACTGAAATAATGGAAGATATCTTCAATTATTTGAAGATATCATCAATTCATTTGATGCGCGCAACAATTTAATTAAAAGATCTCTTCAAATAATTAATGATATCTTCAATTCTGAATTATTGCTAGCATTAATTGAATTGATGATAGCAATAATTCTTCAGCTGAATTGATGCGCACTTTGATTTAATTAATGATCTCTTCAAATGAATTAATGCTATCGACAATTGAATTGATGCGCTACAATTTCATTGAAGAGAGCAATAATTGATATATTGTGCGCATTAAATCAATTGATAAGAGCAATAATTGATTTAATGCGCGCATTAATTCTAATATGGCTCTCTTCAATTGAATTAATATCTTTAATTTATTTGAAGAGAACAATAATTCTTTTAGAGAGAGCAACTATATAATTAAAGATATCTTCAACTCAACATATCCAAAATTGAATTAATGATCTCTTTAATTGAATCGTTGCTCTCTTTTAAAGAATTGATGCGCGCATTAATTCCTTGTACAAAAGCATTGTAAATAATTAAAGATATCTTCAATTGAATTAGAGAGATCATCAAATTATTTATATCGAGCTCTAAATTAATTATTGCGAGCAATATTTCTACGAAATTGATGCCCTCATCAATTGAATTGAAGAGAACAATAATTGAATTCCATTATTGCTCTTATTAATTCAATTGCATTGATGCGCGCATCAATTGAATTGAAGAGAGCAATAATTGAATTAATGTGCACATTAAATCAATTATTGCTCTCATTAATTCAATAGATGTGCGCATTAATTCATGTGAGGAGAGCAATAATTGAATTGAAGCGTGCATTAATTCATTTGATGAAAGCAATAATTGATTTAATGCACGCATTAATTCAATTAAAGAGAGCAATAATTGAATAAGATATCTTCAATTATTTGAGTGTATGTTAATTTGGCGCTCCATAGAACAGCAGCATTGAAAAAAACCCGAATATTGTGCGATGAAATTCCTAAATACATATCTAAATACATTATGTCCATCATCTTTCAAAATTTACTAATAATTAGGTTTACTTCATATAAATCTGTTATTTTTATATCAATATCTACATATGCTGGAAGTGCACATGTCACAAAATTCCATGGAATGATGAATACTACGTTCTGCTAAATTTTCAAATGGAGTATCAAGAATTTAAACAATTCCGTTCTGAAATAGAACATCCTCCAATGATTTAGAAATAACAATCTAGTACGTTGGGGAGGGGGTCATTAGTGGCGGATTTAAGGTACATCGTGGTCTCTTGTTTAGAAAAATGTAAACGATAAAAAAAGCAATAATTCATTCCTCTCTCAGAGCAAGAAATGACAAAATCTTTTGATTTATTGAATTACTTTTATTGGGAGAACTTACATTTTTTCCAAAACCCCTTAAAATTTGCGTCATTTTGTTGATTTCCCCTCTATCAAAAATGACAGAAAATAGTAAACATTTCCACATAGAAGACATATTTGAAGCCCAATAAAATCTGTAAAATCCGTAAAATCTAGGAGGTTCCGGGAGCCTCCACCAGGGCTTAGCCCTGGACCCACTGGGGGTCTCAAGGTGCACCCCCCCACCCCCCCCCCCCGACCCCTGCATCATGAAGTTGCGCCTTCTAACCCCAATTTCTGGATCCACCCCTGGTCATGCTAATAAAGTGATTGTAAAACGTGGTACTTTGCATAAAACTACTTTGGTGTTTATACATAGAATTAATACGGCATTACTGAAAAAATCCAAATTTATTTTACATTATTAGACCTGATTAATTTTTCTCTCATTGTATGATTGAACATATTTATGATTTTTACGTAAATCATAACAAAGACACGTGTCTGCGCCAACCACGTGGGTCCTCAAACAGGGCCCATTTCATTTCAAACATCAAACACTGGTCTATCGAGTATTCATTGATACACGACAAATATTCGTACGAATTAATGTACATCAGATTTGGCACGGCGTGAAAGGGATAGTTTCGCACTATAGACCCGGTCAACTTTCTCAAAAAATGAAAATATCTCATATTTGAAGGGATATTACATGTGTAAAAATTTATGAAAAAATTTAGGGAAACGTGTCAAGTATACCTAAGTGGCACAAGTCCTAGTTTAGGCGCTAGGCGCCGTACCTAGACCCCTACCGCATATAGTTAGATAGGGTATATTTGGCGCCGCCGTGCCCCAAATCGGTGCCTATACTTACCCTTTTGGGGTCAGAATCTATTAGAGGGGTCAATGCCCTAAAATGCCCTGTAGTCACCTAAGTGGCACAAGTCCTAGTTTAGGCGTTAGGCGCCGTACCTAGACCCCTACCGCATATAGTTAGATAGTAAAAATAGGGTATGTTTGGCACCGCCGTGCCCCAAATCGGTGCCTATACTTACCCTTTTGGGGTCAGAATCTATTAGAGGGGTCAATGCCCTAAAATGCCCTGTAGTCACCTAAGTGGCACAAGTCCTAGTTTAGGCGTTAGGCGCCGTACCTAGACCCCTACCGCATATAGTTAGATAGTAAAAATAGGGTATGTTTGGCACCGCCGTGCCCCAAATCGGTGCCTATACTTACCCTTTTGGGGTCAGAATCTATTAGAGGGGTCAATGCCCTAAAATGCCCTGTAGTCACCTAAGTGGCACAAGTCCTAGTTTAGGCGCTAGGCGCCGTACCTAGACCCCTACCGCATATAGTTAGATAGGGTATATTTGGCGCCGCCGTGCCCCAAATCGGTGCCTATACTTACCCTTTTGGGGTCAGAATCTATTAGAGGGGTCAATGCCCTAAAATGCCCTGTAGTCACCTAAGTGGCACAAGTCCTAGTTTAGGCGCTAGGCGCCGTACCTAGACCCCTACCGCATATAGTTAGATAGTAAAAATAGGGTATGTTTGGCGCCGCCGTGCCCCAAATCGGTGCCTATACTTACCCTTTTGGGGTCAGAATCTATTAGAGGGGTCAATGCCCTAAAATGCCCTGTGGTCACCTAAGTGGCACAAGTCCTAGTTTAGGCGCTAGGCGCCGTACCTAGACCCCTACCGCATATAGTTAGATAGGGTATATTTGGCGCCGCCGTGCCCCAAATCGGTGCCTATACTTACCCTTTTGGGGTCAGAATCTATTAGAGGGGTCAATGCCCTAAAATGTCCTGTGGTCACCTGAGTGACACATGCCCTAGTTTAGGCGCTAGGCGCCGTATATTGAGAGTACTTTTTTGTCGGGTTCGTTATACGTACATTTTCTAAGCGATAAATATTAGGGAAAATCCTTATTGGCCGCTAGCTTATTGTCCGCTAGCTTGACTTAGGCGGAGATTATGTTTCCAGAGAATCACAAAACGGATTGAGAGGGATTTACAAATACTGCCTGCGTAAGTGGAGTTGTATGCATAAACTATAAAACTCGATAATGCCATTTAAAACCTCATTTTATTGCAAAGTTTCGAAGACAAATCATGGAAGCAATTTTAGCTGAACATGCTGAAGGGGTGTGACTAGCATCTGCAGATGCTAGTATCTGGAACACTCAGAACAGGTTGGGAACACTTACCCTATAGCGATATCTTCTCACTAAAGCGCGATTATCCCTCTCTAGATAGAGTAAATACGCTCGTACAACCAACAAAAGCATCCGAGGAAGCCATATATCGGTATTTCACTTGAAAAAGAAGAAAAAGTCTATAAAGATGTCCGATACTACCAACTGACTACTGCAAATATATAAAACAATACAAATGACTTTTTTTTTTTAATATACTTATGATTTGCATTGGATTTCAGCCAAGGAGGAAATATCAACGTTGCTAAGTAAGAGAAAATGGGAGAATGACTCTCTTACTCAGCAACGTTGATATGAATTTTTTTACTGTATTTATGAAGGCAGATTGTGCCTATAATCTCAGCGAGATTCATCGAGGCAGGATATTTGGACTGACGCCTCTTCCAAATCTCAGATCGGTGTCACAGAAAGTGATTCGGGAAATTTTGCCTGAACTTCGGCTGCTTGTTGCGATTAAAATGGGTTAAACTGAATTTCTTGTCGGCTTCAACTTTTCGCTTTAGACATCCTATTAACTCCCTATGATAATGAAACATGCATTTCTTACCTTTACATGGTGTAAATCCCACAGTAAATCAAGTTGGCTATTTTCGAAGCCGATTCAAATGACCACGTCAGGAGAGGCGTCAGTCCAAATATCCAGCCCTGACGAATCTCACTGAAATTAGATTATGCCATGTTGTGTTGCACTTATCTGAAGTTATCAAGTTGGGAACAAATCTCCTAAATAATGGCAAACTCTGCAATGCTGAATAAATGCAACACACACTCAAAATGACGCATATTGTCTTTACAAAATTGACAACACAGTCAAGAAATTTTGATTCTTGCTACGCAAGAGGGATGGAGTCTAAAATCCAATGCATATCGTGAGTGTTTTTGTTTTGATTTATATATAATTTGCAGAAGTACCAAATATATCAGCACTTTTTCTTCTTTTCACGTGAAACTAGCTGCAAAACTGTAGCTCTCTGAAAAAATATTTTGACGGAACAGAGAGCTACAGATCCACCCCTTATAAAAACCTTAGATTTACAGCGCACAAAAAGCTGCACACGGTTGAGGCCTTATATCGTTGTATTCTTGTGTTGCTGTCTCAGAAATTTAATATCAAAAAATTCCTAGCATATTTTCCTATTATACTTGTGTCCAAACATACCTTCAAATATTCATTAAAGCCCCATACGACCTGAAAACTCCCAGCTTCAAATGATTTCATTTGTTGACGTAGCCATGTTAGGTAGCCGGTCAATTCTGTAGCTCTCTGTTCCGTCAAAATATTTTTTCAGAGAGCTACAGTTCTGCAGCTAACGTGAAACGTGAAGAGATGTACTCCACGGGTGTTTTTCTCGATTATAAGGGATATATTTACCTTCGTTAGTGAGGGATAATTGCGTTTTCGCTATAATATTTTGCTGTAGGGAAATTGTTCCCAAACTTGTTTATTCAACATTGCTCGGGATTTGTCATTTTCAATAAAAAAACAACAAAATCACCTGTTTATGGTAATGTTTATTTTCTCACTAAAGAGGGATAATTATGTTTTAGGAAGAAAATCTTGCTAAAGGGGAAGTGTTCCAGGGCCATTCCCAACCTGCTGAATATAATCTAGTATGTCGTACTTACATATATACTTGCAAATAGATATGATATATGTAGTACACTAATCAAATGTGCATTATTATAGTTGTAGCTTCTTTTTATAAGAATACCCATTACCGGTATTTTTAATGCAGGGCTTGAAACTAACTTTTTATGTCACCAGTCCAGCTGGACTGATGGGGTATAATTTCAATCAGTCCGCAGAAAAATTTTACCAGTCCACCAGAGTTTGCCAGAAATAATCACACATTTCATTAATGTTATTAAAATAAAATATGTAATTTAACTCAATATGCCACAAACAATATTGTAATACTTATGTGAGATTCATATTTACTAATCGGGTTCGTCTGATTTCTACAGAGGAATACCAAATGCTCATTTAAGATTCATAAGTATATTTTCCAGAATGACGTTTTAGAAAATTGACCAGTCCCATTGGATTGACTAAAACAAATGTCTGTCAGTCCGCCAGACTTTTAACCAGTCATGGACTGACAGGCATACACTATGTTAATTTCAAGCCCTGTAATGACTGTCAGACATGTTTAAAAATCATTCTCATGAAAGAACATTTAAGATACATCTGACATGTTCTAATTTTGAATTTCATAGTCATGGATAGACAAAGGCTGAATTGATAATAACAATGTTTTGAATTTGCCATCAGATAAGAATGGCAACTGCATCAGAAGTAAGAGAGGGGTTCCTCTGCCCGATGTGTATGAAAGATCTTGGCACGGTCACAATGTTGCAGGACCACTTTGAGGAGGAACATTCCAGTGAAGATAAGGATGTTCTGCATCAATTAAGAGGTAGAAAACTCAATTATTTAGGTTTTCATGTGCATCATCATATTTTCCGGTGTGTCTTTTTAAAGATGTGCATGTACTTTTTAAAGATTAATTTGAATAAAGGGTACACCACACATAAATGGTTTTACAAATTATCCTCAGATTTCTTGTAAGCCTTTGTTCATCAGCTGTTGTTTTTGTGGTGAAATGAAATATTTGACTATAAAATTGTTTTGATTGAGACTAAGATGTCATGTCAGGGAGTACAGATAGATTTAAGAATATAGTTACACAATTTATTAAAGCATGTCATCTGTTTTTTAACAGGTCTCTTTGGAAAAGCCAAAAAGAAAATCCTTGGTGAGAAGGATGAAGTGGATGATGGTGGCCTGCAGTCCTCGGTCTATAAAAGTCCTGCAGTCACGGTATCAGGATATGACCCTGCCATGTGGGAGCCACAGGAAATAGGTTTGTTGAATAATACTGCTAATTTTTGTGTACACATATTCTACTCTCAGTCAGGGTTGTAACATCAATGGTAGCACAAAACGCCTGGGCCTACATATAATTTCACAAAAAAATTAAGTCATTTATGCCTATCTCCACACTTTCTGGTTAGGGACACCTTGGTATGCTATTTCCATTCACCATAACATTAAATTAATAGTACTAGGTTGCATCCTTTGAGTTTCCATCATTTGTTAAGCTCTTTTAAGAGGAGGCACATTTCATCCGCGAAGCAAAGCCAACAACGTGCATTATATTCAGGGTTTTCTGTATCCTGGCTGTGGTCTGAATTTTCATTTGAAATTTTCGACTAGGTTAAAATCAGGAGATTAAAATGTTCCCTCAAGCCTGAATCAATATGAAGATAAAACAGCCATCTTATAGCATTTCAGAATGCTTAAATCCATTTTCAGCAGGGGCGTCACACCCCCCACCCTGGACCTCCTACCAGAGTTCTGCCTTGGACCTGCTAGGGACCACTTAGTGCCTACATTTCCTTTTATCATTTGTTACGCCCCTGTCAGTATTGCCCGACATTTATCATTTGTTACGCCCCTGTCAGTATTGCCCTACATTTATCATTTGTTACGCCCCTTTCAGTATTGCCCTACATTTATATACTAAACTTAAAAATCCAACATGAATGTGTATAACTGTAACATTTGCCCTTCAAGTAAATCAAGTTTTGATGTTGCCCTTTAATATTTTAAACATTGATGTCATCCTTTGGAACCTCAATGATTGGTTTTTTTTATCATGGATATTATCATTCATTATCTCGAGCATGGATCTCAGCCTTTGGTATCTCAAGCATAGATGTCGACCTTTTGTATCTTGAGCATGGTTGTGTTGGATACTTGGACTGACTCAGTTAGAATTAACAATTGTGTCTGTATTTTGTTTGTAAATGAAATGAAAAAGTTAAACTTTTAATGTTAAAACTGTATTTGGCAGAACACGTTGATTATGTTGATTGATTGTATAGTTTAACGTCCCTCTCAGGAATATTTCATTTATATGGAGACGTCACCATTACCGGTGAAGGGCTGCAAAATTTAGGCCTATGCACAGCGCTTATGGCCTTTGAGCAAGGAGGGATCTTTATCGTGTCACACCTGCTGTGACACGGGACCTCGGTTTTTGCGCTCTCATCCGAAGGATCGCCCCATTTAGTCGCCTCTTACGACAAGCAGTGGGTACTGAGGACCTATTCTAACCCGGATCCTCACGGGACTTTATTATAAGTTCTGGATAGTATTATAGAGAGACTTATAAATCAAGTTTAGATATTACTTAGTATAAAAAGTCGAAAAAACTTGATTGGTGTATGATATGCACTTTGAGAGCATCTAGATTTCTAAAAAAAAAAAAATTGGGGGGGGGGGGGGTAGCTGTTAGGATTACATTAGAGGATTTTGGCGTTTTGCCCTTGGTCCCCAAAATCATGTAACATCTTCAGATTATTCAAAATCTAAATTGCAATGGAATCATTCCAAAATAGATTTGTTATTATCCCCCCCCCCCCCCCCCCCCCCCCCCGAACGAAGTTCTTGGGGGTATATAGGAATCACTCTGTCTGTCCGTCCGTCTGTCCGTCTGTCTGTCTGTGCAGATTCGTGTCTGGGCCATAACTTCTTTGTTCTTTGACTTAGGCATACCATATTTGGCACACAGGTGGATCAACATGAGACGATGTGTTGAATACCTTCATTACCTCTATATGACCTTGACCCTTGACCTCAAGGTCAAAATTAAAGGGTTTTTTTCACAATGGATTCGTGTCCTGGCTATAACTTCTTTGTTCTTTGACATAGGCATACCATATTTGACACATGAGTGTATCAACATGAGATGATGTGTCATGTACCTTCATGAAATCCATATGACCTTGACCTCAAGGTCAAAATTAAAGGTTTTTTTACAATGGATTCATGTTCTTGCCATGACTTCTTTGTTCTTTGACATAGGTATACCATATTTCACACATTAGTGTATCACTATGAAACGATGTGTCATGTACCTTCATGACCTCCATATGACCTTGACCTCAAGGTCAAAATTAAAGGTTTTTTACAATGGATCTGTGTCAGGGCCATGCCTTCTTTGTTCTTTGACATAGGCATACCATATTTGACACATGAGTGCATCACCATGAGACGATGTGTCAAGTACCCTCATGACCTCTATATGACCTTGAACTTTGACCATAAGGTCAAAATTGATTATAGGGTTTTGACATAGTCATGCCATAAGACATGGGTGTATCACCGTGAGACTATGTGTCATGTACATTCATTACCCCTTTATGACCTTGACCTTTGATCTCAAGGTAAAAATTATAGGTTTATGCCATGGATTTGTGTTCGGACTATATCTTCCATTTTCTTCTACAAAGGCATACCATATTTTTACATTCAGGAAAGAGGTAATTTATACCTATTAACAACACCCTTTGGGAGATTGGGGTAAGTGGGGGTATTCTTAGTGAGCATTGCTCACAGTACCTCTTGTTCAATATTGCTTCATAAAATTTCTAGTGTCTGTGAATTGATAGTTTCCATTCTAAAGTAATGAACATCGTACAGGTGAGTGGAATTTTTACTTTAGTTTGAGTTTGTTACATGATCTTGGTGTCAGGTCTAATACTGTAGATATTTATATAGTTCTTGGCACTGGTACCTTCACAAAGTTGAATAAAACTCTGTATTATATGAATTGTTTCAGAGGACAAAGCGAAAATAAATTTTGAAGATTGGAACAGGCAGTAATAATTGTCATTTGTTTATATTGATTAGGGGTGACTCGAGCCTGGACGGACTTATTTAAAGCACACAGAGGGGCAAAAGTGGACAGATGTGTTGTAGAGACAAATAAATTGATCATTCGACTGGATAAGCTTACAGGACCAGATGTACCATCTGACACCAGCAAACGAAAAGGTTCAGTTTTGTGAAATTAAAATTTCGTCAATCAGACATTTTGATATACCAGTAGTATATCAATGATATCTTATTTTAAATTTCATTTACTGACAGACTGAATGAAATATTTCATTTGTGTTGAAACCCATGTGCTAGTTTACTTATATATAAGTGTCATAAATACACACATGCTCTATATGAGCATAATAAGACTAATAAATGTTTTTCCACACTTTAACATGCACAGTTTTGTTGCGTTACTTGACATGCCCAGTTTTATTGTGTTACTTTCAGCTTATGAGAAGGCCATTGTTCCATGGATGCCCGATGGTCACGCCAAAGAATGCCCATTCTGTAAGCGTAGCTTTACCTTGACCAGACGTCGTCATCACTGTCGTCTGTGCGGAGACATTATGTGTGATAAATGTTCACAATTTCTAACACACTCTTTTGCAAGTAAGCTTACTATATATACATGTATGATAATGACTATGTTTAAGACATACCGTTGTATTAGAATGGCTTAACACTAGTTTGCCATGGGAAATTGGATATCTTTTTCATTTATTTTCAGAAAAACTAACGGATCCCACTTTTCAAAACCAAGACCAGGAGGTTGGATTCCTCCGTCGAACAGGAAGCAACAGCAGCCTTAATTCTATTTTTGGTCCGGAAGGAGATCCCCACATCAGAACATGTGAAAAATGTCGGAATCTTCTAGAACGGCGCAACGAACAAATAGAACAGCGCACAAATAAACCCATTGTGGTGTTGCTCTATGAGGTAAGCTGCACAGTACAACAATCGCAATTCATATGTAACAATTAGATTTCATCAGACATCAATAAGATAGGTACAAAGTGACTAAAAAATAATTTTCCATGATTATGGTGCATGTATTATTATGTAAATTATTTTTTCACCAAAGTCCTCTCAAATTTTATATTCTATGACCAAAGCAGATCAACTCTTTATTGGACGTTGTTATATTGACTGATTTAATTTTAATTCAACAAACAGAAAATGAAATCCTGCGTGGAGGCTGTAGAAGAGTTATTGACCAAGTACATGCCTATGATAGAATCACTAAGGTAAGGGTTTTCATTCACCCCAGTCAGAGAGGACTGAGTATACCAGAGAGGTTTTCATTCACCCCAGTCAGGGAGGACTGAGTAAACCAAAGAGGTTTTAAAATCCTTGTTTAAGAAATCACTCCACCCCAACCACCACTATTTTTTTCTTTACTACATTTCAATATAATGAAAAGTTATTTGGTTTCCATAATTGTTACTAAATAGCTCAGTTTTTTTTAGATTAGTTAAGTAATGCTGTATGGTTATCTGTGTGTTTTGCAGTTGTGGTGAGTCGATGTATAGTTTACAAGAGGCCCAGCGATACAGAGTAAAGATCACCAAACTGTATGAAACAATCGATGGGTTAAGGTGAGTACATGTAGATACAATATTGTGCAGACATTTTATTGACATCTTGCTTTACAGTGATCTTTCTACACTCTATTTAGATCTGAATACAGGTCCCTTCCCCTCTCAAAAACTAGCGATTTTTCCAAAATGAAGTTGCCATTTCCCCCCTAAGAAAGAGAAAGTTACAAATGTAGAACTGTGACTGCTATTTTCATAACAAATTAATTGAATAATGATATTAAAATTACTAATGTATGTGTACTTTATACAGCAATTAAGGTTATAATTACAGTGTTATTGACTATTCCCATTTAATAAGAATGTCGATAATTTTTCCCAGTCGTGAAGGCCCAGGTCCCTTATGAACAAAAGTAGAAAAATCAATGCTTCAACAGCATTGGCAAGGAGAGACATCCTGGTAAAAAAGGTTAAGAATGTAGAAGTCTTTCACTTAAGATAACTGTTAATTTCCTGTTGGCTGTCATTGTTTCATACTTCCTGTCTCGATAGTGGTCTACTGAACGCTTCCTTGTACAATTAACAATTACATAATTTTAGAACAGTATTCATTAAGTGTTGACAGGTGCCTGTCAGGGAGAGTAACTCTAAAAAAAAAACCAGAAACTGAAATGTGGGTGATTCTCTATATTGATAACAAGGGTGGCTTCAATGGAAAGATGAACCCTATATTAATCATGTGTTGCTGTGCGTTGATATCTGTATAACCACTTAAATAAAAATCTGCTGTAAATTCAGTTAACATAACAATTGTGTTTTATCAGTCAGAATATTTACTTTATTTGATAAACACTTTATTTGCATAGCAAAAAGATTCTAAATCTGGGCCTCAACAGTGAAGAAGAACCTTCTCAAAAACAGTTACTTCTACAAAGATCCATAAGGATTTATGCAACGAATTTCATGCAGGACAATATGCTAGGTTTACAGTCGTTACCGAGTGAAGAACAATATGTAAAATTACAAGAGGCAAGAAAGCTAGAAATTCAGAACCGAATAGCAGCAGAACGACAAGCAATGTTTGAGGCCCAAGAGAGGGAAAGGAAGGCCAAGGAACACAAAGAGCAAAAGGAGATGACAAGAAGTGAGAACGTGAAACAGACAGAGACACGGGAGAGGTCAGGATCTAAAAAATTAGCGGGGTGGATCCCAAACGAGTCCACGCATATTAATTTCAATAATACGGATGATCCCATGATTCAACAAATGAATATAATACGTAGTTATATAAAGCAAGCTAGGCAAGCAGGGAAGCTGGATGAGGTGCAAATGCTAGAACAAAACCTGAAGGAACTCCAAAATGAATATCTACGTCAACAAAGACAAAACTGGTCTTAAACAAATCCCTAGTCATAAAAGAGTTTCAGTTGTACACTGTGTAAATCATATGTATTAGTATTAAGTTTGGTGGCTTTGTGCAAGTTTAAATTTATATAAAAAAAATCTGTGACTTGTGCAGCTATTAATTTGATTTTTGTGTATGTATTCAATGTGAGGCCAGTAAGGTGTTGATCGCCGAGTACATGTATAAACTGTAGACTGTCACTACCACACACACAAAAAGCATCAATATTGCATAATATTTTCTAATGGGAATACAGAGAATGAACAAGGGCATGTCAAAGTAGATATAAATAGATGTAAAATGTCATGAATGCAAATGTACAGTGCAGGAACCTATTTCTGTTACAGTAACAGTATGAATGCTGATTTTCTAAAATGTCATGCTTGCTTATCTTTGAGGCTAACAATGCTTGCTGGTTTGAATGCTGGCAATGTTTGCTTATTTTGAATGCTAGCAATGCTTGCTGTCAGATTTGAAGGCTATCAATGCTTGCTGATTTAATGCTACATGTAGTTTTATCTGTCTCAAATCTAAGTAAGTGCTTGTAATGCTAATGGAAGTTATTTAATGAATAATTTTGATATTAAATATCAGCAGTGATCTTTTTGATTTCAAAACCAATAAAACAAAGTTTATTTACAGTTTTTTTTTTCTTTTCTTTTTTTTCCATTTTTTTCTTTTCTTTTTTTTTTTGCGATTATGTTCATAAGTAACAAAAAAAATAATGAAAAAATGAAAACACCTACATCTTTAGTTATATTTCTGTATTTACAGCATAACCGTTATGTTCTGTGTGCGTTTGTTTTGTTTTTTATTATCATTAGCTTTAAACCATAATCATTGTCATATAAAGGTTCAAAATGTTGATCGCACCTTGCTACATTTTGTTAAATCTGCAGAATTACAAAACCAGCATCGGCTGGAATGCAAGGAATGCTGCTTTTAAATGCTAGAAATGCTGATTTTAAATGCTAGGAATTCTGATTCAGGAAATACTAGTATTTGCTGATTTCTATGACTGCTTATAGGGTAAATGCTGATGCTTTTGATATGCTAGTTTTCTCAGTAGCTGCTTACTTGTGCTGATTTACGTATCAGAAATAGGTACCTCTGCACTATACAGTCACATGCCTTCCCACTTACACTGTACCACAGCGATTCTATATCTCACTAACTTCTTTCTGATTGGGTTTGTTATTCCGATGATATCAGGACTTTCTCTTCCTCCTGTACATTATCTATCTTTTAGAATAACATAAATACAGTGGATGACTCCACAGAGGTTAAGCCAATTTTGGGCCCGAATTCTGTGATATCGTAAATATATAGTATGACATTGTGAGGGCTCCACTGCTACAGATGTCTGCAGGATATCAGCGGTGTTCTGTGATATCGTAAATATATAGTATGACATTGTGAGGGCTCCACTGCTACAGATGTCTGCAGGATATCAGCGGTGTTGTTGGGTTTTTAACAGAAGCTATGCTGATTTAGAGATATCAGTCAGTTTCTTCTATGTCAAACCAAGTTCATGAAGTGCCTCTTTGTATGTGGGGGTAAAAGTTTATGTACTGTGTTAAGCAGAGATTTTTAAAACAACCAGTCTGAAAGATATGTCTGCCAAAATTTTGTTTGGATCAATACCATTAGATAGTGACAGTGTATATTTCATTGCATGGATTGACATTAAAATGTCTGGTATATGATTCAAGATAAGATTTCAAAAACTCTGATGATAGACCACAGAATTAGAGGTTTGAAATCTGTACTTGAAGCAAATTCACTAATACATGTAATATTTCGTTCAGCGTGAGCTCTGGTGGTGAATTTTGTACAATTCTTATTGTATACTAGGATGTTGGTTTTAGTCAATTATTGTGCCAAATTTTATTTAATGCTGCATTTTAAAAAAAACTAAAACGGAGAAACCATCATTAGGTGTGTTAAAATGTGTAAGTCTTTAAACTTTATAATCAGTTATTGGTTGTATGTAGTACATGTGTATTTACATATATCATATTCTGTACAGTGATTTATTTTATGAATATGTATAGATTGTAAAACTGTGCACAGTGTCAAATGATTTAGTTCATTCTGTTCATTGGATGGTGCAATACTTATTTCTTGATTTTAAATTGAAAGTTGTGAATTGTTATGAGACACTTGTAAACCTCACAGGCACCTGAAGTGTGGATAACTTGTATAGATCCTATGTACATACCCCCCTCCCCTTTCTAGAATGAAATTATTTTTATACAGAACCAATATTTCATCCAAATAGGTGATTTCCCCACCGATCATCCACACAAGTCATTCTGAATAGTCAGTTTCAACCTTCCGTAAGCCTTAGAGATGACCACTTGTGAGATACTAATATATGTATATAGAGGGGGGAGGTATGTAAGTAAGATTTATACAAGCTTTTCACACTCCAGGTGTCTTAGTTTTCAGTATTGTATTGTGTTTTTGTTTTGTTTATATACCAGAAAAAAAAACAGTACATGTATATGCAAATAGACAAGCTAATGACCAGTATTGAAGAATGATGTAAGTCTGTGTTATTATGGGTTACAAATAAATGAATTTTGTTCAACGGCACCTAAGTAACAGAACTTTATCCCAGGCTTGTTCGGAGATTATTGCATAACATTTTTTTCACGTTTTCATTTACTCACATTAAATGTTGAAATTTTGTACAAAAGATGGAGTCATGTTCTATGATAGATAGAGTAAATGAGAAAATGGTAGATTTTATGGTTTTTGATGAATTAATTCTTTTTTGTTAGATATATTGTATGTAGGGATACATGGAGCTTGATGTAAAGATTAGATGATACAAATGAAATCTTTGTTTATAAATGAAGTAATTTTCAGCCCATGTTAACATTAGGATTATGATCAGTTTTTGAGAAGCCATAGAAATTGCTTTAGAAGTAAGAAAATTACTTGTAAACCAAATCCCAAATTTCGAAGTAAAGACAAAGGAACTGGAGTTCATCAAATTCTGTGTAGAGGTGTGAAGTTTTGGAAACGCCCACCCCCTACAAACAAACACCATATGATTTTGGAGCAAACAGTAGGCTGAGTGGCGTGAAAGTATTTCATCAATGACAGGAGTTTTACTCTTAAGTCAAATGAAATGGGAAGACTGGCAATGATTATAGAAGTCCTTTGTTTAGTTGGATAAAAAGAGACATTCACCACCCTCCACCCCACCCCCTCCGAAAAAAAACCCCAAACTATGCTTTAATAATTTCCAAACAAGTCTCATTTAAATGTTTGACGTTGTCTTCACATTTTACATGGGCAACACTTTAAATATGCTTGCAGAAATATTACATATGATTAAATTATATATTTAATTTTTCATTTTGTTGTATTTTCCACGTTGAAGTAGATATAAAGAGAATATCCACCTCAATTTAAAAAGCAATAGGTACAATTCAGTAGCATTGTTCACAGTCGGAATTGGATTGTTTTATGATGAGTCTTTCATTTACATGTGTTTGTTATTTTGTCATGTTAAGGTAGCTCCGCCCTCATGTGACTTATCAATACCAATGGTTCAAAGCTGGGGAAATATTTATGCTGGTACCTTTCTAAATATGTTAAGTGTACATCAGAAAATTGCATATTTTCATTGAAGATCATTATAAAAGTATAGACAAACTGGTTAAAATAACAAAATGTTAATGTGAAGAGTTTGAAATACTGCTACTTTATGAATACATGTATATATAAATTAATCACGGATATCGTGAAATCATTGTATAATGGACATACAATAGAGAAAATAACGGCATAGGAATTATTGCCCTTGGCAACGTATTAAATTTCTTAATATAAACAATTGAATTGATTAAAAAATAGTTTGAAAAAATCAGTATGAAATAATGTACCTTTTTCAGTATACCCATTCAATACAATTCCTTAAAAAGATATACATGTATTTCTCTCACGCACAAAGTTTAATTGCATTAATTTTTTTTTGTGGAAAACTTGCGACGTCACATGAGTGTGGAGCTACCTTAACAGATAGCCTACTGTTACATATGCATAACTCGCAGAATATTGTAATTAGCACAAAGACATTGTGTAGAGCATTTCATTGCTTTAGATATATTTCGTTAAAGATTTGAAATAAATAATACTACAGTTTGTCAATTGTTCAATTTGTCAGCTTAATCCAACATGATTGACTTTAAAATCGATTGCTTCTAGATTTAATAAAATACTTGCTTACAACTTTGTACACGTGGTGAAGTGATGAAGGTAGGTGGTTTTTTTTTTTTTTAGTTGGTTTTTTTTTTTTTTTTTTTTTGAAAAATGGTTTAGACATTTTGTAGTTTTCTAAATGGCTCGTGATGCACTTGAAGTGTAGGAATGCAATTTTCCCGTCTTGATTTCCGGAAGGGGCAGTATTTAGACAATACAAGGCCAAAGGACGTGGAGGAGGGATACCCTTACAGGATCAGTAAATTCAGTACATTTCTTTGGTGACCAAAATACTTTAAATTAAATTAGCAAGCCAGTTATCAAAGTCTTTTAAGAAAAAGTGAAGATCAATCTCATAACTCCTATATAAATAAAGAGTTGGGCAAACACGGATTTAATCATAAATAATACTTGCATGAAAGGTGAAGATAACAGATAGCGAACAGTGATCAATCTCATAACTCCTGTAAGCAATACAAAGTAGATAGTTGGGCAAACACGGACTCCTGGACAGGCAGGCATTTTCACCTGTCAGTTCCAGGGGCTGGTCTTCGAATCTCTAGTTAGGTGTTCTACCATTACTGAGCTAACTGGCCAACGGCCCGGGTTCGAATCCTGGTCTGGTCCGTTGCATTTTCTCCCTTCCACTTACATTTGGTGCCGTGGACCAGCCCCTGGAACTGACAGGTGAAAATGCCTGCCAGGGGATAAAGATCATGGGTTGATGTCTTCAGGTGTGAAGACATTTTTTTTTTTTTTTTTTTACAAATTTATTGAGATCTATGTCACAAATAAGTGTACAAATGCATACATATACATACATTAAAGCAAGAGAGAGATAGAAAAAGAGGAGTGGGGAGATAGACAGAGAGGGGTGGTGAAAGAGAGAGAAAGTAATATGATAACATTTGATACAAGTATGGTAAATCTTTCATAACTAGGTTGTGTTGATATAAAAGAGCAAGATCAAAATTTTAAGGAGGGAGGAGTGTAACGGTCAGCCGGGTTCGATCGCCGGTGGCCAGTTAGCTCAGTTGGTAGAGCACCTGACTAGAGATTCAGGGGGCCCGGGTTCGAATCCTGGTCTGGTCCGTTGCATTTTCTCCCTTCCTGTTACAGAAGGATGGAGCCCCAATAGGGAGGATTCAAAGATGTGTAGAGCTAATCCTATTCTTAACCACAAGAACCTGAAGTGTGGAAAGCGTGAATTTGTTCTTGTTTACATACCCCCCAAACTCAATGAAAAAATATAGATCCGATAATTCATCCAAAATGTGATTTTCCCGCCGAAGGTGATCTTCGTACGTCGTTCCGACTTTCTGTAAGCTTTTGAGATGACCTGTATTTGTATCTCACAAGTGATCATCTAAAACGGTCATAGAAAGTAGAAGTTGGCTATGCAGAACAACTTCTGTGACTTCTATTCTTGTTCTGTAAAAACTTGTGATATATTGATCACTTGAAATTCATTGACTAGTAATCTCACCGGACGTAGTTTCTGTTCCAAAACCTTTGAGAATTTGGCCTCTACATCTCTTTATAACGTTGTCTACGCTATAGAGTATAACATCTGCGGCTTAATTCATATCGGGAAGACTAAGGGTTCACTAAATAAAAGAATATCGGGACACAGATTTCAAATAAAAAATGGTGGTAACCAACTTTTCTATAAACATTGTAATTCCCCATCCACTCCATCTTGTCCATGAGGGTCAGGATTCTTGAAAAAAATTTACTATCATACAGACAATCCAACTTTAAGTACCCTTTTCCGTAGACAACGATACTCTAGGTACTGTATTTCCATATGGATACAATGGTGATGTATACAATGTGGGAAATTTGACTAATCCACAAGGAAATAACGTGAATGCAAGGTGAAGATAACGAACAGTGAATGTGATGGGACTTTTCCCAAATACACAAAGATGCAAGTTTACGCGGTCATAGACATCGTTCATATAAAACATCAAGCATACGCGTTGGCACGTTTGATTCAATTTTACCTTACGCCAACAGATAATTCGCACAAAACTTAGTCTATCCCATTGAGAGTTCTGAATACGTTATTTGAAAAGGCCAAAATCAGTCCATACTTTGATTTTTCAACACCAGAATATAGACTGAACTCTATGATTATGGATGTTGTCACCACCACGGGTTATGGATGATATTCCTTTCGAATCACACCGCCAGTTCCACAAACTCAAGTTTACAAACAAAGGAATAGATGCCGTCAACATAAACAACCATTCTTCTTCATAAGAAAGTTCAGTCTTGTATCCCAACTTATTTCAAGTTCAAGTCTACACCCTGTATTCCCTACAAACCATCTTATACTTATTCCACCTACGTGTTCTTGTTCTTCATCTTCTTTCAACTATATAGTCCAACTGGACATTTCATTACTGGTGATGTTGATATGAGGACCTCGAATCAATTATTTCAAACAGTCCTAAATTCAAAGAACCTCGGTCTTTCATTTGGTGATAGAACTACATCTTTGTTTTGAATTCTGTCGAAGATTATGCTAGACGATGGGCTAAATATGAAAAAGAATTTGATACGTTGTCAGAGTGGATTAAGAGTATACAGAGAATATTACAATTCAGTATTAGACATGCACATCAAAACAAAAGTACGTACATGTATTTCTTTTATTTCTTTGTTTTATCACACGGAGGTACACGGTGGCATCGACGGAGGTACAGGTGACATTCACGGAGATGCGCGGTGGCATCCACGGAGATCCTCCGTGGACTTCAATGTCTAGCTCGCGCGGAAAAAATTGGACTTCAAAGGTGACGACAATTTTAAAGGTCCACCGTGTTTGGGGCGAATTTTTTCCACTGCGTTGCGTGGAACACGCATAAAACTAGTGTCATGTGAAGTACCATCTATCCTTTTGCGTTTAGTAAACCAGAAGTGATAAAAGAATTAGATAGGTTATATGAGGATTATGTTTTGATTCCAGTTGACAAACCTTTTAACAACATTGTCTTTGTTTGTAAGGCTCATTATTACAACTGTATTTTAAACGAACTTGACATTAAATGTACATTATATAATTGTACTTATACTCCAACTGCCCTTTCAAAAGATGAAGTGCTTCAAACCCATGCTTCAGTTTTCGCGACACATTTAATATGCCAGTCAGTGGGTCGGATGAATATGAGTTACCGTACCTATACTAGATTCCTGAACTTCACAAACCCCTTACAAACAAAGATACATTGCTGGATCCAGTATATGTTCTACCAAGTCCCTATCATTGCTCCTCACAAAAATATTAACAACTGAGGAGAAACTTCAAACGTACTGTGACACAACATATGCCAGGAGTGGTGTAAATCAAATGTGGATTCTAAACAATTCTTAAAAACATTTAGTAAATTTGAAATCGTACAATTGTTAACAAATTAACAACATCATAACGGATGACTTTTCAACACTTTACACTACCATTCCTTATGATAAATTAAAGACTAGACTTTTTGATATCATAGACATTTGCTTCTTCGACTAGTCACCAGTCATCCAAACATACGTTGTTAAACACCACTCTGATTCTACGCACAAGTACTCTGAAGTTAAAAAAAAAAACTTTGCTGGAGTTCGTCATTGACAATATATATCTTAGTAGTCTTTGGTGATCAGGTTTCCAACAGTCGGTTGGAATTGCCATGAACACAAATTGTGCTCCTTTGTTAGCTGATCTGATTTTGTTTATTAGCATTAAACATTTTCATTCATATGTCGATTCGATATATCCCTGTGAACTCATAAATAAAAGACAGGTGACCACAGTATTCCACATCTGCTTCGTACTTAAATATTTTATTGAAAATGTGTATTAACGACAAACTAACAACTCAACTTTATGACAAACGGGATGATTTCAGCTTCTCCATCGTCAACTTCCCATATTTATGTAGCAATATTCCATTATCACCTGCATATGGTGTTTATATCTCTCAACTGAATCGATATGCAATGAAGAGCTTTATCTATGTACGATCAGTTTTTAAATCGAGGCATGGTACTGACAAACAGTTGATGTTACAGGGGTTTCAACAGTCTCGTGTAAATTAAGAATTTTGCAAATTCGATGGTCGTTATAATGATTAGTTTGTCAATAGAAGCTATCATTAGGCCAAATGCTATCTGGCGTGTTTCATTGTTAAGCCTTTCTTGGCACACTGATCTCGACTCTACAGACTACTCCGTTTACGTGATCAAGACATAGGACTAACGGCCGGTGTGACCAGTCGACAGGGGATGCTTACTCCTCCTAGGCACCTGATCCCACCTCTGGTATGTCCAGGGGTCCGTGTTTTCTCAACTCCCTTATATGAGTTAAGAGATTAATCACTGTTCGTTATCTTCATCTTTCATTTGTTCGTTTTAGGTCCTTCGATAATTTTTCACCCATATAACTGTAAGTGAAGTAGGGATTTTGACCTATGCATGGTACTGAAGACGTAGAATGGATGTTACTTTATCGTGCCAACGCCTGCCATGACACAGGACCTCCGTTTTTAAGGACCAGTGGTTCTCATGTTTGGCAAAAGAGCAATTACTACCTATTTCAGGTCTTGGGTTTGATGCGGTCATGGCACAAACGGTGCTCATACTAACGACCTCCCTGTCATGAACCAAACACTCGAGCCAAGTACCGCGACTGGTCATTCTGAATGCGTTCATCAAATAATATAATACATTACATTCTCCCTTACTGGCAAAGCATTGATACTTGTATTACCTTGTACTGACAAAAACAACAAACACACGCACGCACACACATACACAGTTCATCGCAGTTTTTGGTGGGATTTCGAATACATAATGTAACAAACAAAAACAGTACGTGTATCTATACTTTTAATTTATCAATGACAGATCAACTGGCAACAATTGCATAAAGCTGCATATCGCAATCAAATACGACGTAAAATGTAACAAGTGTTGACCATGTGAGTGAGTCCTAACTACAGAAACAAATAAATTAGTTTGTTACAAGTGTACTGTAAATGCTTTCATACAGCAAATAATAACTTCGTGCATGCTTGACTTCTCGAACAACAACGGCTTTTTAAAGATGCAGTACATCTTGTAACACATTATATAAACCGTTGGCAGAGTGATTCAAATTAATACTGATATTGAATATCTGGCAAGAGATCTACTGTGGAAGACATAACACTATGCATATAGATAACCGTGATCTAACTGTGAGACAACAATTCAAAAGATAGAAAATCTATGTTATAATGTACAATTATATAAAAATTAGAAGGGTATATAATCTAATGAGGTAGATTAATTGGATACTATAAGGCTCTATCTGACGTCAATTTATTTGATCTGAGATAAACTGTAAATTGTCATGAGATCCATTCGCTTATTAATCAGAACCAATAAGTGTGTAATTTAAAGATTTGTAGTAGCTTTTAAGTCATTACATTAATATAAACAATGTGACAAGACAATCCATACCTTCTAAGTGTAAACCAAACGAGTCTACAATGGAGACTCTAAATCTGAATCCTTAGGTAAGGTAAGAAATTTTTGTTTTAACGACACCCTTAAAACTAAGATGAATCTTATTCTTACAAAAACTTGATAGTAAGTAAATTATGTTTTTTCTCTTTAATCTATATCTGTAATTTAAAAAAACCCAGAATCTTGGGTGAACATATAGCGGGTAAAAGATCCTTCAAATTTCACGGGTATATTAATCCTACCAGAATAAAGATAAGGGGAAGCTACAATGAATTTCTAAATTCTACATTAAACCATACCTCGCCATAATGGATAGAAAATAACATGTTTTATTCATTGGTAAATTGCATATTAATCAGTTGGATTTGATGAAAGGGGTTCAGTACATAAACGTTGAATGACCAGACAGCTACATATATATAAAATAAATAATAACATTTGTATAATATGTTTTCCCACTTTCCACCAATGTACTAAAATAAATAATTACCATAACACTATCTTACAGGTTATACAGGGGTAAATCTTTGTTATAGTTTGATTGTAGCTGAGATTCTTCTAAACTTTCCAATCACTACCTTACATCTGTCATTTTAAAACAAACTTGATGCTGTACTTTGGCTTGTGAATAGGAAACTTGCATAGTTCCCATAAAATGATTGCAAATACAAAGTAACTGTTCATACTACAGAAAAGCTGAAGAGCCTTAACTAGTATGTGCAATTCACTTAACTTGATAGAATGAAATAATTAGTAGTGTCGATTATTCTTTCCTTTTTTGGCTAACAGAAACGAAATAAACCACTCTTATCATCTAAAAGAAAATTGCAAAGCAAAAAGCCAAGACTTCCCAATGCAAAATATGAAACACGAGAACGACAAGCCAGGATTGTTGAACTCCAATGGAAATTGTCACAAACATTTTCTTCTGTCTATATAACTGTGAGCTGCCTTTTCTTCATGTGGCTAAATAGTGTTTCCTGATCCACATCTGCAATTTTGTAGGCGTTTGTAGACTTTCGCCTGTTGTAATCCGTCAGTACCCTGCCATTTAGTATATCTCTAAATAAGAAAGAAATATTTATATATTTGAAGTTTTATAGTAAATGAAAATGTTCTGATTTGCATAAACACCATTTTTGAAATGTTGAAATATTTTTTTCCCCTGTTCGTTTACTTACTCCCATTTTATAGAACCAGAATGCGTAACGTCGATTTCCTCCACCAATATATCAATCTGCCTCTGAAAAATCAATTAAATATTATTTCGTTAAATAAATACATGTCACCACAACACATGAACACGTCAAGCATGCATCACAAAACGTATAGATTTAACCAAAATGTTTGAAATTTACTTTATTGGATAAGAATTTACAAAAAACAAAAACATCAATGTGAATCATTGGTTGATAATCTGATGTAACACCTTCGCATCCCCACCTACCCAAGACCACCTACCTATGACGGAACAATCTCCACCTACCTGAAGCGAAACACCCACCAATACAAACAGTTGTCTTTATATACTCTACCACCAATACAAACAGTTGTCTTTATATAATCTACCACCAATACAAACAGTTGTCTTTATATACTCTACCACCAATACAAACAGTTGTCTTTATATACTCTACCACCAAGACAAACAGTTGTCTTTATATACTCTAGGTACACTTACATTTGTCAGCCTTAGCCCAGCATCCTTGAATGCCAGTTTGATCTCCTCGTGTTGTAAAGTCCCGCTGTGATCTTTGTCTTGTTGTCGTAGTGCTCCTTCTAGATCAATCCTGTGTTCCTTTAGGAACCTTGACAACACCTTCAAGACACTTGTCTGGGGCTGAAAATTTCAATTGTAAATGTTGAATACATCATTAACCATACTTTCGCGGTGTTTGTAGCCTCCTATTTAGTCCTAACGATTTCTTTTGGTACCCAAATAAAACATGAAGAATCTTTCCCAATTCATGTTCTCATGAACCAAAGACAAAAGTTCTATCTGTCACGAAATATGAACCCAATGAAAATACACATTATCAACACACGAGTATTCTTTTCAAAGCTCTAATTTAAAAATCATACGAAGCTGATAATTAAATATTAGTGCATGTATACATGTATATAGAAGTGAGGTGGTATCGGTTTCTAAAACAAGAACTAAAATTCATCCTATAAACCATGACGTGTTTGTAAAACAATGATAGCTCCGTCATGCAGCGAAGTAATTCTGGTTGCCAAAGAAATGATTTGTCACAAGAAGTACACATGTGATATACCGTAAATCTGGGTATTTTTGCTGTCGATTAATTTTTAGCGTTTTTGCGGGTCAGTTGGATTCGCAAAAATATTTTCCTCAAAAATAATGTTTCACACGTTTTTTACTATGTTTTTACATAAATTCGCAAAAATAAGAAACACACACAAAAAAAACAAAAAAAAAAAAATATACAAGCTTTTTACTCAAATTCACAAAAATAAATCGACGCAAAAATATCCAGATTTACGGTATGACAGTTCTATCACCATCCATTAAAAAATGATGACCAAGGTTAAAGATTCTGTGAACAAACAGACAGATGGACAGATAAAAAAAAAAACCCATGTGCCCCGAATCTCTGATTACGGGGAAATAAAAACAACATATCACTGTCAAAAGACAATGCAGAGATATTTGAAGGAACTGTTCTGTTCAGTGGTTGTGCTGCAGTTTATAACTCACAGTGTATCTTTGCGCGCCTCCTAACCCTCCATGCAGAATCGTTATGTCCTTCTCGTTCTCCATTTGCTGTATTTTTTTGTAGTTGTTCACATTAATATTCATCTCCTGAAGTGATAAAATTCACAGAAGGATTAGCATTGCCTCTTGGATTGTTTGGGATATTGTTAATTACGTCAGTTTCATAGAATTACTTTTCCTCCACTTTTTGTCCTGCACTGTCGTTTTTGAGAGTCAAATCTAGTTATTCAAATTTTGCAAAACGCATTTTGACAAACAACTTAACCCATCTGTTGATGTTCGCATTTCAAAAAGAAAAATATTTGTAAGATTATCAAAATGATATTTACATGTAATTTAAACAATATTTCATTTACTAATAAGTTACTGGGATTGGGCAGCAGGCATAGCCTATTTCAGCCTTCTCCTTATCAAAATAATATTTTCTGAGGTTGATCTTGGAGTTATGTTTTCTTTATGTTAAATCGATTTGACAATCTCAACAGGCAGTATCTTAATATGACTCTTATGATTTGTAAAAATATCAAAGATAATGCAAGTATTAACAGCAACACTATTACAGAAAAAAAACCCCTGAATATTTGTATTTTTGATGATAGATTAGTTATGATACTGTTTCCTATGATAATGATGAAACAACACATCAGCAAAAAACGACGAAGATCAATAAAACACTGACATCAACATAAAACTCTATCTTGCAAAAACATTTTGCGACAACTCTATGGTTTTACGACATTCAACAAGTACTTTATGGTTAGTATTGAATACACATGTTATATTTCGTCTCTAGACCTGGAGTTATGTGCACACCCTAAGAATGTTCTACCACTGGGTGACAGGCAAAACCACTGCACAAACCCTTTCATTTTCACTATACGAAAATGGATCCAACTCAAACATGGGAAAAGGAAATAGGGTTAAACTAAAATGGATGGTCTCCTATCTCAAAACACATCAATCATTATTAGATAAACTTTTATATCTCTCTACAAGAACCTGCAATAAATTCTTTAAACTAAAGACTACTGTTCAATGTGCATGTTCTTAGTCTGAAATTAGAAATGCACATATACGATTTGTATAATATCTGGATATTGGGGGAAAAGGGGGAGGGGTAAGTATGATATATATAATAGTGCATGCAAAATTAAGATTCACAGAAGGAAGTTCAAAGTATAGTGTTATACAAAACAACATGTAGTCCTTTCTATAACTTATTACTATAAAAAGTGGGGAAATGATACCACTGTTCCTTAAAGTTTAATACATCAGCGTCCTTAATCAAAATATCAGAATTACCATCAAAGATTAGAGTCTGTCACTAAAAGTTATATTAAAATCTTTATGTCGAAAAATTTCCACTTTATTGATAGAGATAATTTTACATATGTATTGCACGCTTATGGTTGAAACATTATATCGATTACATTGTGCAGATATAATTTGTTTTTCAAATTCTGAAAAAAAAAGTTTCGGAAATATAGACTTTGGACATCTGATAATATTTAAGTACGATAATACACAGATCTAGAGTAGGATCCATCTTTCTTTAATCGGCAACAAGTACTTACCCCACAGTTCTGAAATTTATCAATGTACACTTAGAAAATCTGAGTATAAAAGTAATCATATGAGTGATGATGTTTAGAACATGAAATTTACACTACACGTAAGCTAGGAATAAAAACAAAACACCACCAACCCCTACGTCTGTATAACACAGTTGCATGTAGGTAGTTATGATATACTTTAGAGATGAACGGAGCCTAATTTGGCGTATTTCTAAACTGAAAATTCGTTTAAGAACCTTCGTAATTTAAAAATATCAACGGTTTAAAATTCTGTAACAAGGTTATAATAGTATCGGTATGTGCAGCCATGAGAGGCGAAGATAACGAACAGTGATCAATCTCATAACTCCTATAAGCAATACAAAATAGAGAATTGGGCAAACACGGACCCCTGGACACACCAGAGGTGGGAACATCCCCTGTCGACCGGTCACACACGCCGTAAGCCATATATCTTGATCAGGTAAACGGAGTTATCCGTAGTCAAAATCACTGTGCCATGAACGGCATAACAATGGGTATGAAACACGCCAGGCAACATTTGCCCTAATGATAGGTTGTATTGGCAAACTAGATCGTTATAACGACCATAGAATTTTCGAAATACTGACTTAAAAAGAGACTGTTGAAACCTCTGCACTACCAACATGTTTGTCGGTAGCCTGTCTCGATTTTAAAAAACTGATCATACACAGGACAAGGTCTTGCGTGTCGAATCAGTTAAAAAATATAAAACACCATATGTAGGTGATACATATGTAATAGAATATTGTTACATACATATGGGATGTTCACAATGGAGAAACTGAAATCATCCCGTTTATCAACCATCTAGAAAATGACATTACAAAGAAATTATATTGTTTTAGGACCGAAAACGTTACTATAAGTGGATGTTTCATGATCAGCATGAGCAAGTTGTAGAACAATATTCATTTCTTTTTAATAATACCTTATTTGTTTTGCTAATGTGAACTCACATGTATTGTAACCCCTCAAGAATTACAAACAGTGAACGGCAGATGTGTATTATTGACAAACCACTGGTAGGTTCACAAAAAGCAATTTACCTCGATTTCAAACTTTCTGTGTTTTTGTGTTTTACGTCCCACTAAAGAATTTTTCACTCGTGTAGAGACGTCACCAGCCACAAATTTAGACCTATGCCTGACGGTTACGGCGGTAACAGAGAGGGTTCTTTATTGTGCCAACACCTACCGTGATAAGGGACCTCCGTATTAAAAATCGGATGTGACGCAAGAGCACCCTAACCGAAAAGCTACCGCGATCGTTTTGAATTTAAACTGGAAATAATTCACTTAGAAACTCTTATCCAGGATTTATTTTCATAATTAGTGCTCTTACATTTCTACACAGACATGCAAGGTGCGACAATACCTGGTACTGAGTTTTGAAACATACAGGTTTTGGTGTCAAGTGCTTTCATGATGAAACCTATTAGGATACAAAAATTAAGCCACGTATCATGGTAACTTTAGTGACGGTGTCTATGTATTTTGTGAGAAAGAAAAAATACAATCATATTGATACATATTACAACAATATATTCAAAGTTAAATATATCATAAAGGTTTATATCAAAGCGTGGTGTATATTTTATAACCATGTAGTGCTGCGATTAAGGGGTAAACGATTACCAGGAAAGAGTTACAATATAAAATTTGTATATCTTTTTTTTTGTATCATTTACCTGCAGTGAGACGTATGTTAGAGTTTGATTTTGATGTATGGCTTTCAGTATGATTTCTATTCCCTCATCTGTTAATGCATTCAAGTTCATCTGAAATATGAGTTTACTAATTAGCATCAAAACATTAATGCCATATTGCGATTATTTTCTTTTCTTTTTCTTTTCATAATTTTGTACGACATTCATCTCCAAATGTCTAGTTTATCAAACATATCAGGAACAGTATCGTTTATTGGTATTTATAAAAATAGCTGCACCAAACATATATATAGCCCACAAATCAGTTGTAGGAAGAGTAATTAAAAAAAATAGTTTTGATAATCTCCACTTACCAGCAGGGTCTCTAAACCAAAGTTCTTGCTCAACCCAAACGATAGCTCTTTGGCACAGTTCTTGTTGATTCTGTTGTTGCTGTTACAGAAAAAAACCCACCAGTAATTTAACCGCTTTTGTTTGCTTACAGAATGCTACGTCTATCTACACTCATCCACTGATTGTTGGTTTTGTGTCCCTTAGAGAAATGTTTCACTCGTGTTACGACGTCAAAAACTGTATAAGTGAAGTGAAGTGCATTAAATTTAGACCTACACATGGCACTCCTGTGACGTAGCAGTGGGGGTTTATTTACGTGCTAGCGACTGTTGTGACACGGGATTTCTGTTTTAAAGTATTGTCCAAAAGATTCGCAACTCTCATTTCTACACAGCCAATATGTGCCCAACGCTAATTTAACGTTAAATGACTTTTAAAGGGGCATGGACACGATTTGAGCTGAAAATGTTCAAATCTTATTTTTATTTGATTTTCAATGTTTAGAGTGCTTAACTAAGATCTTTCTAATGGTCAGCAAAATTTTTAATATCATTAGTCAAGGTACAAGGGAGATGCAGAGGTCACAACCCCTTGTTTTGTAAACAAGGTTCGTGTCATGTTTTAGTTTACATAGGTTAAATAAACTAGTAAAAGTTTCGTTTAAAGCAGATTTTTTTTTCAATTCATACGTGAAATCTTAACACAATTGGATAGTTTCTAGTGTTTGGCACATCTCATTTTGTTTTAAACATGCTATTTTCTATTAAACAGGCTAATGTAAACAAAAACATGGCACGAGCCTTGTTTACATAACAAAGAATTGTGAGTGCTGTATCTCACTTGTAACTTAACAACTGATATTCAAATTTTGGTTGACCATTACAAATACTTTAGTTAAGCATTGTAAACACAAAAAAAAAAAAAAAACAACAACAAAAAATGGAAAAATAAAATTTGAAAATTTTCAGCTCAAATCATGTCCATAACGTTAAGGGAGATACAGAGGTCACAACGTTAGGCAGAATTCGCTGTGTAAGAATGCCGATCACTTCCTATTTTTACGATCACTACCTATTTTTACATAATAGGTTTGATGTATCCAAGGCACAAGCGGAACTCAAACTTAAAACCTCCTTGTCACGAAGGAAATTTACTAACTACTAAGTCACCATGATCGGTGTACGAGTACTAGTTAAATGACAATTGAAATTACAAATAAGAAACAGATGCATATTGTTTTGTTATGTACGCTTCCTATCATTTTTAGCCTTCAATATAGCTGGCTATTTCTGCTAACCTTTAATTAAGATAAGATTAACTCCCGCAGGATTTAATCAGGAACAAGTGTACTTTATTAGGAAAGTTGTGCAACATTACCTAATGTCCAGAACTCGTAGTTTAGAGTTTACACGAAGGCCCAGTTGTAGCCCTCTACACCCAGACATCCCCAATCCATTCCAGGAAATGTCCAACACTTCAAGCACTTGATTGTTCTGAAAATATACATCGATAGAAAACTATACCGGTCTGCGTCTAACCCCACCCCACCTCACACCCCAACACACACCAAAACTTTTTAAATTTTGAAAGAATGTTAACTTCATTTTGATGAAGGATATATAATTATGAACATCTCTCTGATATATGTCATTTTAGACAGAAAATTATTGGTAATCCTAGAATAAAAAAAAATTTCATGAAAAGATACACATTTTCTATTCTTCAAATAAAGATCTAAGGCATCTTCGTGAAAAACATTTATAACGCTACGTCAAATATATATGCATATACTGCATGTATTGTCTTTCAGAAATTCGACATTGGTAGAAATATTACGCTTGTTCAAGAAGTTCGCCATTAAGAATTAAGAAAAACAAACAATTATAATGTCTATTTCGGCGACAACAGAAGATTGGATGTTTTATTTCAGCCTCTTAGTACAAAAAATGAGACGAAAGGGCGGTAGACAATTAAAGGTCGGGAACACTCGTTTTATTCAAATACATGTACCGTATCAGTGGATTTTTAGCCAAACATAAATATAGCGATTTTTTCCATAAGATTGGTTTAGCGACTTAATAATTCCAGGAAAGGTAACTGTTGTCTCCGATATGAAATAAATTGTTAGCGATCTTCAATTCTAGCGACATCATGACTCTCGCTAATAAAGTCAAAATTAAATCCTCGCTAAATATTCTGCTTATACAGTATTTCATTGACGTGTACCGCCTAAGAGAAGAGGGGGATGGGGGATGATTTAGTACAGAAGTACTGACACCTACAGATTTACTGATGATTTAGTACAGACGTACTTACACCTACAGATTTACCGATGATTTAGTACAGACGTACTGACACCTACAGATTTACCGATGATTTAGTACAGACGTACTGACACCTCGAGATTTACCGATGATTTAGTACAGACGTACTGACACCTCGAGATTTACTGATGATTTAGTACAGACGTACTTACACCTACAGATTTACCGATGAATTAGTACAGATGTACTGACGCCTAGAGATTTACTGATGATTTAGTACAGACGTACTTACACCTACAGATTTACCGATGAATTAGTACAGATGTACTGACGCCTAGAGATTTACCGATGAATTAGTACAGATGTACTGACGCCTAGAGATTTACCGATGAATTAGTACAAACGTACTTACACCTAGAGATTTACCGATGGCCTCTGCACCTTTGCTGCGGATTGAATTCCAACTTAGATCAAGATCTGTGATGCTTTCATTGCTAACCTTTATCATAGAGAAAAAAAGACAACTTAGATACTCAGAAATTCACCTAATCATTAGTACTAGTACAATAGTACAATTCACCTAATCATTAGTACTAGTACAATAGTACAATTCACCTAATCATTAGTACTAGTACAATTCACCTAATCATTAGTACTAGTACAATTCACCTAATCATTAGTACTAGTACAATAGTACAATTCACCTAATCATTAGTACTAGTACAATAGTACAATTCACCTAATCATTAGTACTAGTACAATAGTACTAGACTGCGATGTAATGTACATAAATCAAACTACATGTATTTAACCAAAATGTATGTGAGAAACAAATTCATTTGTGATTTTTTTTCATCATTTGCAACATACACTATGTACATATTAATCATCATGTGTTCAGCAGGAAAACCCAATTAAAAAAATTATTGACCTCTGTGCGAGGTTTACGGTAGTCTGTGGTACAACTTACCAGCGCACCAGCTATATACAGCCCTCCCGCTTCTCCAATCTCGTTGTTACTGAGGTCGAGTGACGTCAGGGAAGTGTTGTTTTTCAGAGCTTCCATAAAATGCTGGGCATCCCTGTCACAAAGCTGATTACCTTTCAAGTTAGAAAGAAAAATGAATATGTCGATTTCTGTCCATCGTTTTATGACCTTGAAAGAGTTTTATTATTGGAAAGAAAGTTGAACATTGTGTCCGTTGAGCTTGGAAATTCTCAAACAATTCATTTATTCCGCTCATTTTTTCAGTCATTCATAGATATGTTGAATATATATACATGTATATATGTGACAATCGCAAACTTAACTTTGTGACTTCATAATCTCGCAAAAAATAAATACCGCATATGAACTTATTCCAAAAGTATATCACTAAGCGCACGGTACTGGTGTCACTTTACGTTACACTTGTAACGTCATAAATTGTGGCAAAGCAACGTCACATTTTAAACAAATTCATTATCTCCAAGCTGTAATATCATAACTAAAGCACATGCATGATTTAATGTTTAAAAATTGAAAATAAATCTTTGTACGTGTATAGTGTACATTCATAAAAATTATGAATTCTTAGAAATACTCCAAAGTATACGTACTGTATTTATTTCACCGTGCCTACAACAGCAGGCATGTCGTATGAAATAAGGGTACCCGTTTCGGTAGGTTTCGTTTTGCTTCGGTAGATTTCGTTTCCTTTCGATTTCGTTTCGCATTTTACAGGTAACCATCCCATCTTATGAATATGACCTCTGAGAAATTTGAACACAGTAAAAAAAAAATCAGTTTTGGTTTTTTCTAGGATATATATAGACTTGCTCAAGTCTCTATGTTTAATAATCATTGCTCTCTTTAATACTTTTTATTAATGCCAAACACGGAAGGGGGGAGGGGGGTTTAAAAACTCCCGTACGTTTCTGTCATCGATCTACATCGATCAAGCTCTAGTGGGGAAAAAAAACAACAACCAGCGCATAGAAAGTATATGTAGTTTTGCGCTTTATAAATGAATAATAATAATAACCACGGTGAGTTGAAGTGAGAGTTAAAAACTTCCAAATAATATTACATTTTAACGTTTTAATGTTCACTTTCATTTCTGAATAAACAATACAGAGTGTTATTTATACTCGTATGTTTTACTTGCGAATCGGTTAGTTTCAATATATATCATATTTAGTTTTGAGGGGGTGGTCTCGTGAAAACCGTGTGACTTGAGATTTTTTTGTCAGATGTTGAACTTTTGATCTAATGATATTGTTATTCATATGCGGAAATCTTGATTTGTATTCGATAATCTTGATATCTATATGCGGACGGAAATTTTGATTTATATGTGAGAAATCTTGATATTCATGTGCGAATTTATTTTATTTTACTCTACGAGAGAGAGAGAGAGAGAGAGAGAGGGGGGGGGGGGGGGGGCTTCCTCTACTCTTCTGGAGTACCAACGCATGTGGGCGAAATATTCCAGGGGCAATCGCTCACACCCGTCAGAGATCACCTGGGTCCTAAATACAAAAGTGAGGTTGTTCAACACGTCACTGATACCCTAACAAGATTTTGACATTCAATTCATTTAATATGTGACTTATGTATATATCTTTCATTCATTGGAAGGGGGGGGGGGTACATAAGATCTAACACGCTATATATATCCACCGTTCTGGTGCCTGTGCTCACATCCACCTCCTTGGGAATGCTACAGGCTGGTGCATGTTGGAAACTGTAGGAGGGTCCACAGTTTGCTCTGTACTTGCTCTTTAAACCAGGTAGCACGCAGGAGACAGGTGAGATGCGCAGAGATCTCTTCCCCCTTAGAACGTGACCACCCGTTCAGGTCCAGACACCTATGTCCACATAGGGCCCCCTGTGTTGCCCCTACGTTGGTAGTCAAACTGGCCGCCTACCCAGTTCCCCACAAAAAATTGCACGCGACCCTTTCCGCCATATATGTAAATTTGCACCCTGTTCCTGATTACGATTAATAAATATTCAAATTTGTATCACTCTTGTTAATCCAGCTAGCTAAGCAGCCTATGGGGGATTACAGGGCAGCCACCCAAGCTTCGACATAGCTACTGGGTTTATTCAGCATATTAGGGCAAGGTCAACTATTCAATTCAGGCCAAATGTCTCACGGCTGGTAGTGCTGTATATTTATTAAAGTTTAATTTTAGCAGAGTAGCTCCTCTAGTTAAATTTAAGACATCCGAGGTCAGGTCATGGTCAATGAAGCTAATTCTTTTATCAATTTTTGAAATTATGCATTTCACCTACAATCAATAATGACTAAATCCATGCGTACATCTAGCATGTGTACATCAACATTATCAAATACGAATCAAATATTATGGAATATAAATCGAGATTTATATAATTATCGAATATAAATAACAAGGTTACCAAATGTAAATAAATAACAAGATTATCGAATATAAATCAAAATTTTCGCATATAAATATTAAGATTATCGAATATAATTAAAATTTTCTCATATATGAATAACAAGATTATCGAATATGATTAAAGAGTTTCGTATATAAATCAAGATTTGTAACGTTTTACACACCGTAAGTGTATCTGTTCAATGCTGAATTTTTATATGCATACATACAGTACATCGTCGCAAACCACGGGTTATTGTTTCATTCTATTTCACAAACGTTTGTGAAATAGAATGAAACAATAACCCGTGGTTTGCGACGATGACATACAGTAGTACATGCAACAAAATGTAGTCTGTACAATTGTCATTTGATAAAGTCAATTAAAGTATATGTACCAGATCTAGAGCAAAACATATCTATGAGATACACATGCTATAGCTTAAATACCTTGTATACTATTTTTAAAAATCATTTTAATTTAGATCATTCAAAAATAATAAAAGCAACATTTTACGTTTTAGCTAGACGTAGGTTGTGTACATAGACGTCGCGTCATTGCGCGACAAAATCACATGGGACATTTATTTGGACATTAAGTATCTTTTCCTTTTCCTAAATGGACGCGGGATAAAATGAAATGTTGTATATTATATATAGTAAATTTTATGTACTTTCTGTAAGTTATATTCATTAAAATATTCGCGTTGGGATAATACTTAGAAATAAGACATAAAATGGTAGAATTGTTTAAAAAGCTCGGTATTTGTAGAATAAGGACATTTCACTGGACACCGATAAAATCAATCTACTTCATGGATATACTCAGAATTTTATAATACTGGTATACATTGTGCTCTACGATACATGTCATTATAAATGTAACAAGGATAGTCAACTTCCCCCTGTATTAGGCATGCTACTGGTCATGATGATTTGCATTTGCAGTCTATCGACAAACACGGGACACCACTGACAGGCACTGTATTTGCCATTTTTAAGGTCGCTATATCAATTCTATGAACTAAATGTTTAAAGTAATTGGTTTATGGTTTTTAGATAAGGACGTCACAATCATACACCAATTCTTACGTTATTTGGGACAAAATCAATCATTTTATTAATCTGTGGATAAAGCGTATGCGTATTTCATGTAACGCGGGACAACGAAAAATGACGACATCTGCGTGTATTTATTGCTAATGAAATGCGTGTAAATTATATTTTATATAAGCTATTATCATTATTTATATATTTTCCTTGCCATTGATGTATAAGACTTTAATAATCCACAAAATATACAACTGTGTAAACATAGCGGAAACATTTTCTAATGCACGTATGAAAGTAACACCAGTACCGTGCGCGACGTCCATGTAAATTTTGGCGCAACTGGAGCTTAAGCACTGTTTGGCGTAATTCTTTTAATGCTTGATAAATAAACATACGTATATCTTAGTGCAACCATAAGTCGATGCTCTCCCTTCACCCCCCAAAGACACTCAAATATGAACCCCGCTAAAATAAGCAAACATACAGTATTTCGCGATTTATAGTATTATTATCGATCTATCGCATACGGTAACCATAGATTGAACCTTGGTATCTGAAACTTACATACAACTCTTATCTGGTGTACTAAATGTTTGTTTTTTAGTTTTTTAAATGTCGTTTTGCGTCCCGTTTGAGAATTATTCACTCATGCAGAGACGTCAACAGATATAGATGAAGTGCCACAAATTTTGACCCATGCATGTCACTCAAGGTCGTAGAAGTGAAGGTCATGTCACTCAAGGCCGTAGAAATGAAAGTCATGTCACTCAAGGTCATAGAAGTGAAAGTAATGTCACTCAATGCCGTAGAAGTGAAGGTTCTTTATCGAGCCAACGTTTAACCTGACACCTGGTTTTCATTTTAAGGTCATATCTATAAAAAAAACAAAAACAAAAAAAACAACAAAAAAAACCAAAAAAAAAAAACAAACCATGACTTTCATCTTTAATGCTAAAAGCATGGTGAAGAAAGAGTCATTGCCTATGTCAAACGCTTTAGGTACATGTAACGCGGCGCGGGGATCGAGAATGGAACCCGGGACCTTTCGCTAGAGAAGCGAGCACCCTAAACGCTACGCTACCACGACCGGTAGCTATATAGTGAACAACTTGTTTTTCAGTGCAGTCATACTCTCTGAATCTAAGACATTGATTCTCTAGGAAAGTTTCCATAAAGTAATTAATGGAAATGCGAAAAGGTTATGATATACTGCAAATTAGATGTTGAACCACAAATAGAATCAGGAGAAAAGAATTGATAAAGTTTGATTTGTCACATGTATTTCATAGTTTGAGGAATCTGCCAGTCTACCAATTAAAGGACAATTTCAGAATACGTATATATCTAGCGTTGTTATTTTCTAAGCATTAAATACCATTCTGGTGTAAAGCCTTCACTTTCTTCACATTACATCAATACATTGGAGGGATATTTTGTAAATGGTACATGTTAGAAACATACATTTACGGAGAGGACTTAACTATACAATGCCTGCTGTTCAATCTTGTTGTGAATTATCATAATAAAATACTGTTTAAATAAAAAAACAAACATACATCTGAAATTGTATGATACTCATAAAAGACACAAAATGTCTCCTTTATATAATACCCGATACGGAGATTAACTAAATTTCTTTGAATAAGAGACACACACCAGACAACGAGAGTGTTTTCAGTGTAGTGTTGACTTCCAGCATGCCTGCCACTGCCTTCGCTCCGCGTGACTGAATGAAATTATTGGAAATGTCCTACAACAAAGAAAATGTAGTGTACACTCTAAAAACAATGTTTAGGTTTGGAACACTTTTTAAACGTGTTTAGGTCTAAACGTGTTTAGGATTGTGCTTATATCCTAAACGCGAAGTGTAATAAACATGTTCTACCCTAAACATGTTCAGACTGAGAACATGTTTAGCTATGCAAAAATACAGTATCTAAACACAAAATAACATGCTAAACACTTGCTAAACACATTCCTAAACGTCTAAACACAATCCTAAACGTCTATGCGTTTAGGTTTTGAACATGATAAGCTTAGTAACATTGTTGACATTAGTTTTACAGTCTTCATGTAGAATATTCCTGTCTTCTGTAAATGAAATTCGAATTGCAGAAAAAATTGCATGTCAGAATTGCCATACTTCAAACTGCTATAGTGTACCAGGTCCCGATAGTGACCATAGTGTACATCATACGCCGTATTGCAAGTATACACTGTCGAGGTCGATATCCAAAATTGATGGAACCATTAGAAGAGCCGTCTATGGGCTTCAACCCTTTTCTGTTGGAAATGAGCAGAGTTTAGGAGTATCCAGAAAATTTTGATCTGGAATTCCATTTCAACTTGAACAGGTCTGGACACATACATATTGAATTTTAAAAAAAATAGTGTAATTCATTGTCTCTGGTATTAGACGTGCCTTTAGTGTTAATTTAAACCAATGCATCACTCTTACTTTGCATTGGAACAAAATTCATTTAAATCTTGTGAAAGAGAACATCAGTTGCAATTGATGCCCCCCCCCCCTTTTTTTTTAATTCAACATGTGACAGTGCCTGTTATGCGAAAACTAGCATATCAAAGACAAAAAAATTGTTGAAGTTGTACTTGCCGGATGATATTTAACCATGTATAGTTTACTTCTTATATGTACATAAGTGATTTTTAATGGTTTTGTCTTTAACATGTATCGCGGAAATGTCAACTTTGTTGTTTCGGCAATTAGAATATAGAAATAGAGTTATCGGACTTGCAATGTAATTTGAGAAGAACCGCCCAAACCCGTGTAGTGATTTTGGGGGGTGGATTTTTAGTATTTCTGGTCGGGCTCGGAGTCCTCTGAGCCTGCACGTGATTTTCTCTCTCTCTTACCCGCGAACTCTAGGCAATCGGACGTGTTTTAGAAAGTGCAGCAGTGTAGTTATTGTATTTGTTAACCCCTTGTAAGTTGTTCTGTGTATTTGTGAATATATCTGTTTATAAGTGTTTTCCGGTGTTCTTTGTGTATAGGAAATCACTTTACCCGCATTGTTCGATTTGAAACATCATGGATCCCATAGACACAGTTTGTAATGCAAGGGATATTCTTGCTAGATTTTGCAATGTTATTCTCCTATAATAGAAGAGAAAGCTACTATTTAAGACTCTTTAATGCTGTGGATTGAGTTTTAAATAGAAGGTTAGCAAATCATTTTGTAATTGAGACAAAGTCAAAACCTAAATACAAGGAGAACTA
The DNA here is from genome assembly GCF_947568905.1 of Ostrea edulis. NCBI lineage: Eukaryota > Metazoa > Mollusca > Bivalvia > Ostreida > Ostreidae > Ostrea > Ostrea edulis. Next base: position 8,784,654 of record NC_079170.1, on the reverse strand, counting down.
AACATGTTCAAAACCTAAACACAAAAGAGGTAAACGTGTTCAAAACCTAAACACAATAAGGGTAAACATGTTCAAAACCTAAACGTAAGAAGTGTTAAACATGTTTAAAACCTAAACACAGAAAGTGTTAAACATGTTTAGATTTAGAACGCGTTCAAAACTGTACACAAGAAATGTGTTTAACTTTGTGTTTAGGATCTAAACACCATTTTTAGAGTGTAGATTTTCACATAATATAAATTCTTGTCACATTGATAAACATTAAGTTAAACTGGGTAATATTACATTTACACTAGTTAGAATTTTTAACAAGAGGCCCATGGGCCGCATCGCTCACCTGAGTCACCTTGGTCCATATCAGAAGATTTTCCATATCTATTTGCATGTAAAACCGTAGTCCCTATTATGGCCCCAAACCTTCCCCTGGAGGCCATGGTTTTTGCAAACTTGAATCTACACTATGTCAGAAAGCTTTCATGTAAATGTGAACTTCTTTGGCCCAATGGTTCTTGAGAAGAAGATTTTTAAAGATTTTCCCTATATATTTGTATGTAAAACTTTGATCCCCTATTGTGGCCCCATCCTACCCCCC